>NW_027469270.1:0-262860 GCF_051020765.1 Lasioglossum baleicum
TTTGCACGTGTTTTTACTCGACTAGCCTGCGGGATGCATCCTCTCGCACGTGTTTTTGCTCGACTAGCCTGCGGGATGCATCCTCTCGCACGTGTTTTTGTTCGACTAGGCATGCGCATCCCAAAAAACCTGCGCATGCGCATCCCAAAAAACATGCGCATGCGCATCCCACAAAACCTGCGCATGCGCATCCCACAAAACCTCGCACGTGTTTTTACTCGACTAGCCTGCGGGATGCATCCTCTCGCACGTGTTTTTGCTCGACTAGCCATGCGCATCCCAAAAAACCTGCGCATGCGCATCCCAAAAAATCTGCGCATGCGCATCCCACAAAACCTTCGCATGCGCATCCCACAAAACCTGCGCATGCGCATCCCACAAAACCTCGCACGTGTTTGTGCTTGACTAGCCTGCGGGATGCATCCTTTCGCACGTGTTTTTACTCGACTAGCCTGCGGGAGTCATCCTCTCGCACGTTTTTTTGCTCGACTAGCCTGCGGGATGCATCCTCTCGCACGTGTTTTTACTCGACTAGCCTGCGGGATGCATCCTCTCGCACGTGTTTTTGCTCGACTAGCCTGCGGGATGCATCCTCTAGCACGTGTTTTTGCTCGACTAGCCTGCGGGATGCATCCTCTCGCACGTGTTTTTACTCGACTAGCCTGCGGGATGCATCCTCCCGCACGTGTTTTTACTCGACTAGCCTGCGGGATGCATCCTCTCGCACGTGTTTTTGCTCGACTAGCCATGCGCATCCCAAAAAACCTGCGCATGCGCATCCCAAAAAATCTGCGCATGCGCATCCCACAAAACCTGCGCATGCGCATCCCACAAAACCTCGCACGTGTTTGTGCTCGACTAGCCTGCGGGATGCATCCTTTCGCACGTGTTTTTACTCGACTAGCCTGCGGGATGCATCCTCTCGCAAGTGTTTTTGCTCGACTAGCCTGCGGGATGCATCCTCTCGCACGTGTTTTTACTCGACTAGCCTGCGGGATGCATCCTCTCGCACGTGTTTTTACTCGACTACCCTGCGGGATGCATTCTCTCGCACGTGTTTTTGCTCGACTAGCCATGCGCATCCCAAAAAACCTGCGCATGCGCATCCCAAAAAACCTGCGCATGCGCATCCCACAAAACCTGCGCATGAGCATACCACAAAACCTCGCACGTGTTTGTGCTCGACTAGCCTGCGGGATGCATCCTTTCGCACGTGTTTTTACTCGACTAGCCTGCGGGATGCATCCTCTCGCACGTGTTTTTGCTCGACTAGCCTGCGGGATGCATCCTCTCGCACGTGTTTTTGCTCGACTAGGCATGCGCATCCCAAAAAACCTGCGCATGCGCATCCCACAAAACCTCGCACGTGTTTTTACTCGACTAGCCTGCGGGATGCATCCTCTCGCACGTGTTTTTGCTCGACTAGCCATGCGCATCCCAAAAAACCTGCGCATGCGCATCCCAAAAAATCTGCGCATGCGCATCCCACAAAACCTGCGCATGCGCATCCAACAAAACCTCGCACGTGTTTGTGCTCGACTAGCCTGCGGGATGCATCCTTTCGCACGTGTTTTTACTCGACTAGCCTGCGGGATGCATCCTCTCGCAAGTGTTTTTGCTCGACTAGCCTGCGGGATGCATCCTCTCGCACGTGTTTTTACTCGACTAGCCTGCGGGATGCATCCTCTCGCACGTGTTTTTGCTCGACTAGCCTGCGGGATGCATCCTCTCGCACGTGTTTTTACTCGACTAGCCTGCGGGATGCATCCTCTCGCACGTGTTTTTACTCGACTAGCCTGCGGGATGCATCCTCTCGCACGTGTTTTTGCTCGACTAGCCATGCGCATCCCAAAAAACCTGCGCATGCGCATCCCAAAAAATCTGCGCATGCGCTTCCCACAAAACCTGCGCATGCGCATCCCACAAAACCTCGCACGTGTTTGTGCTCGACTAGCCTGCGGGATGCATCCTTTCGCACGTGTTTTTACTCGACTAGCCTGCGGGATGCATCCTCTCGCAAGTGTTTTTGCTCGACTAGCCTGCGGGATGCATCCTCTCGCACGTGTTTTTACTCGACTAGCCTGCGGGATGCATCCTCTCGCACGTGTTTTTACTCGACTACCCTGCGGGATGCATTCTCTCGCACGTGTTTTTGCTCGACTAGCCATGCGCATCCCAAAAAACCTGCGCATGCGCATCCCAAAAAACCTGCGCATGCGCATCCCACAAAACCTGCGCATGAGCATCCCACAAAACCTCGCACGTGTTTGTGCTCGACTAGCCTGCGGGATGCATCCTTTCGCACGTGTTTTTACTCGACTAGCCTGCGGGATGCATCCTCTCGCACGTGTTTTTGCTCGACTAGCCTGCGGGATGCATCCTCTCGCACGTGTTTTTGCTCTACTAGGCATGCGCATCCCAAAAAACCTGCGCATGCGCATCCCACAAAACCTCGCACGTGTTTTTACTCGACTAGCCTGCGGGATGCATCCTCTCGCACGTGTTTTTGCTCGACTAGCCATGCGCATCCCAAAAAACCTGCGCATGCGCATCCCAAAAAATCTGCGCATGCGCATCCCACAAAACCTGCGCATGCGCATCCAACAAAACCTCGCACGTGTTTGTGCTCGACTAGCCTGCGGGATGCATCCTTTCGCACGTGTTTTTACTCGACTAGCCTGCGGGATGCATCCTCTCGCACGTGTTTTTACTCGACTAGCCTGCGGGATGCATCCTCTCGCACGTGTTTGTGCTCGACTAGCCTGCGGGATGCATCCTTTCGCACGTGTTTTTACTCGACTAGCCTGCGGGATGCATCCTCTCGCACGTGTTTGTACTCGACTAGCCTGCGGGATGCATCCTCTCGCACGTGTTTTTACTCGACTACCCTGCGGGATGCATCCTCTCGCACGTGTTTTTGCTCGACTAGGCATGCGCATCCCAAAAAACCTGCGCATGCGCATCCCAAAAAACCTGCGAATGCGCATCCCACAAAACCTGCGCATGCGCATCCCACAAAACCTCCCACGTGTTTGTGCTCGACTAGCCTGCGGGATGCATCCTTTCGCACGTGTTTTTACTCGACTAGCCTGCGGGATGCATCCTCTCGCACGTGTTTTTGCTCGACTAGCCTGCGGGATGCATCCTCTCGCACGTGTTTTTGTTCGACTAGGCATGCGCATCCCAAAAAACCTGCGCATGCGCATCCCAAAAAACATGCGCATGCGCATCCCACAAAACCTGCGCATGCGCATCCCACAAAACCTCGCACGTGTTTTTACTCGACTAGCCTGCGGGATGCATCCTCTCGCACGTGTTTTTGCTCGACTAGCCATGCGCATCCCAAAAAACCTGCGCATGCGCATCCCAAAAAATCTGCGCATGCGCATCCCACAAAACCTTCGCATGCGCATCCCACAAAACCTGCGCATGCGCATCCCACAAAACCTCGCACGTGTTTGTGCTTGACTAGCCTGCGGGATGCATCCTTTCGCACGTGTTTTTACTCGACTAGCCTGCGGGATGCATCCTCTCGCACGTTTTTTTGCTCGACTAGCCTGCGGGATGCATCCTCTCGCACGTGTTTTTACTCGACTAGCCTGCGGGATGCATCCTCTCGCACGTGTTTTTGCTCGACTAGCCTGCGGGATGCATCCTCTCGCACGTGTTTTTGCTCGACTAGCCTGCGGGATGCATCCTCTCGCACGTGTTTTTACTCGACTAGCCTGCGGGATGCATCCTCTCGCACGTGTTTTTACTCGACTAGCCTGCGGGATGCATCCTCTCGCACGTGTTTTTGCTCGACTAGCCATGCGCATCCCAAAAAACCTGCGCATGCGCATCCCAAAAAATCTGCGCATGCGCATCCCACAAAACCTGCGCATGCGCATCCCACAAAACCTCGCACGTGTTTGTGCTCGACTAGCCTGCGGGATGCATCCTTTCGCACGTGTTTTTACTCGACTAGCCTGCGGGATGCATCCTCTCGCAAGTGTTTTTGCTCGACTAGCCTGCGGGATGCATCCTCTCGCACGTGTTTTTACTCGACTAGCCTGCGGGATGCATCCTCTCGCACGTGTTTTTACTCGACTACCCTGCGGGATGCATTCTCTCGCACGTGTTTTTGCTCGACTAGCCATGCGCATCCCAAAAAACCTGCGCATGCGCATCCCAAAAAACCTGCGCATGCGCATCCCACAAAACCTGCGCATGAGCATCCCACAAAACCTCGCACGTGTTTGTGCTCGACTAGCCTGCGGGATGCATCCTTTCGCACGTGTTTTTACTCGACTAGCCTGCGGGATGCATCCTCTCGCACGTGTTTTTGCTCGACTAGCCTGCGGGATGCATCCTCTCGCACGTGTTTTTGCTCGACTAGGCATGCGCATCCCAAAAAACCTGCGCATGCGCATCCCACAAAACCTCGCACGTGTTTTTACTCGACTAGCCTGCGGGATGCATCCTCTCGCACGTGTTTTTGCTCGACTAGCCATGCGCATCCCAAAAAACCTGCGCATGCGCATCCCAAAAAATCTGCGCATGCGCATCCCACAAAACCTGCGCATGCGCATCCAACAAAACCTCGCACGTGTTTGTGCTCGACTAGCCTGCGGGATGCATCCTTTCGCACGTGTTTTTACTCGACTAGCCTGCGGGATGCATCCTCTCGCAAGTGTTTTTGCTCGACTAGCCTGCGGGATGCATCCTCTCGCACGTGTTTTTACTCGACTAGCCTGCGGGATGCATCCTCTCGCACGTGTTTTTACTCGACTACCCTGCGGGATGCATTCTCTCGCACGTGTTTTTGCTCGACTAGCCATGCGCATCCCAAAAAACCTGCGCATGCGCATCCCAAAAAACCTGCGCATGCGCATCCCACAAAACCTGCGCATGAGCATCCCACAAAACCTCGCACGTGTTTGTGCTCGACTAGCCTGCGGGATGCATCCTTTCGCACGTGTTTTTACTCGACTAGCCTGCGGGATGCATCCTCTCGCACGTGTTTTTGCTCGACTAGCCTGCGGGATGCATCCTCTCGCACGTGTTTTTGCTCGACTAGGCATGCGCATCCCAAAAAACCTGCGCATGCGCATCCCACAAAACCTGCGCATGCGCATCCCACAAAACCTCGCACGTGTTTGTGCTCGACTAGCCTGCGGGATGCATCCTTTCGCACGTGTTTTTACTCGACTAGCCTGCGGGATGCATCCTCTCGCACGTGTTTTTGCTCGACTAGCCTGCGGGATGCATCCTCTCGCACGTGTTTTTGCTCGACTAGGCATGCGCATCCCAAAAAACCTGCGCATGCGCATCCCACAAAACCTGCGCATGCGCATCCCACAAAACCTCGCACGTGTTTTTACTCGACTAGCCTGCGGGATGCATCCTCTCACACGTGTTTTTGCTCGACTAGCCATGCGCATCCCAAAAAACCTGCGCATGCGCATCCCAAAAAATCTGCGCATGCGCATCCCACAAAACCTGCGCATGCGCATCCCACAAAACCTCGCACGTGTTTTTACTCGACTAGCCTGCGGGATGCATCCTCTCGCACGTGTTTTTGCTCGACTAGCCATGCGCATCCCAAAAAACCTGCGCATGCGCATCCCACAAAACCTGCGCATGCGCATCCCACAAAACCTCGCACGTGTTTGTGCTCGACTAGCCTGCGGGATGCATCCTTTCGCACGTGTTTTTACTCGACTAGCCTGCGGGATGCATCCTCTCGCACGTGTTTTTACTCGACTAGCCTGCGGGATGCATCCTCTCGCACGTGTTTTTACTCGACTACCCTGCGGGATGCATTCTCTCGCACGTGTTTTTGCTCAACTAGCCATGCGCATCCCAAAAAACCTGCGCATGCGCATCCCACAAAACCTGCGCATGCGCATCCCACAAAACCTCGCACGTGTTTGTGCTCGACTAGCCTGCGGGATGCATCCTTTCGCACGTGTTTTTACTCGACTAGCCTGCGGGATGCATCCTCTCGCACGTGTTTTTGCTCGACTAGCCTGCGGGATGCATCCTCTCGCACGTGTTTTTGCTCGACTAGCCTGCGGGATGCATCCTCTCGCACGTGTTTGTGCTCGACTAGCCTGCGGGATGCATCCTCTCGCACGTGTTTTTACTCGACTAGCCTGCGGGATGCATCCTCTCGCACGTGTTTTTGCTCGACTAGCCTGCGAGATGCATCCTCTCGCACGTGTTTTTACTCGACTAGCCTGCGGGAAGCATCCTCTCGCACGTGTTTTTACTCGACTAGCCTGCGGGATGCATCCTCTCGCACGTGTTTTTACTCGACTACCCTGCGGGATCCATCCTCTCGCACGTGTTTTTGCTCGACTAGCCATGCGCATCCCATAAAACCTGCAAATGCGCATCCCACAAAACCTGCGCATGCGCATCCCACAAAACCTGCGCATGAGCATCCCACAAAACCTCGCACGTGTTTGTGCTCGACTAGCCTGCGGGATGCATCCTTTCGCACGTGTTTTTACTCGACTAGCCTGCGGGATGCATCCTCTCGCACGTGTTTTTGCTCGACTAGCCTGCGGGATGCATCCTCTCGCACGTGTTTTTGCTCGACTAGCCTGCGGGACGCATCCTCTCTCACGTGTTTTTACTCGACTAGCCTGCGGGATGCATCCTCTCGCACGTGTTTTTACTCGACTAGCCATGCGCATCCCAAAAAACCTGCGCATGCGCATCCCAAAAAATCTGCGCATGCGCATCCCACAAAACCTGCGCATGCGCATCCCACAAAACCTCGCACGTGTTTGTGCTCGACTAGCCTGCGGGATGCATCCTTTCGCACGTGTTTTTACTCGACTAGCCTGCGGGATGCATCCTCTCGCACGTGTTTTTGCTCGACTAGCCTGCGGGATGCATCCTCTCGCACGTGTTTTTGCTCGACTAGGCATGCGCATCCCAAAAAACCTGCGCATGCGCATCCCAAAAAACCTGCGCATGCGCATCCCACAAAACCTCGCACGTGTTTTTACTCGACTAGCCTGCGGGATGCATCCTCTCGCACGTGTTTTTGCTCGACTAGCCATGCGCATCCCAAAAAACCTGCGCATGCGCATCCCAAAAAATCTGCGCATGCGCATCCCACAAAACCTGCGCATGCGCATCCCACAAAACCTCGCACGTGTTTGTGCTCGACTAGCCTGCGGGATGCATCCTTTCGCACGTGTTTTTACTCGACTAGCCTGCGGGATGCATCCTCTCGCACGTGTTTTTGCTCGACTAGCCTGCGGGATGCATCCTCTCGCACGTGTTTTTGCTCGACTAGCCTGCGGGATGCATCCTCTCGCACGTGTTTGTGCTCGACTAGCCTGCGGGATGCATCCTCTCGCACGTGTTTTTACTCGACTAGCCTGCGGGATGCATCCTCTCGCACGTGTTTTTGCTCGACTAGCCTGCGGGATGCATCCTCTCGCACGTGTTTTTACTCGACTAGCCTGCGGGAAGCATCCTCTCGCACGTGTTTTTACTCGACTAGCCTGCGGGATGCATCCTCTCGCACGTGTTTTTACTCGACTACCCTGCGGGATCCATCCTCTCGCACGTGTATTTGCTCGACTAGCCATGCGCATCCCAAAAAACCTGCGCATGCGCATCCCACAAAACCTGCGCATGCGCATCCCACAAAACCTGCGCATGCGCATCCCACAGAACCTCCCACGTGTTTTTACTCGACTAGCCTGCGGGATGCATCCTCTCTTACGTGTTTTACTCGACTACCCTGCGGGATGCATCCTCTCGCACGTGTTTTTGCTCGACTAGCCATGCGCATCCCATAAAACCTGCAAATGCGCATCCCACAAAACCTGCGCATGCGCATCCCACAAAACCTCGCACGTGTTTTTACTCGACTAGCCTGCGGGATGCATCCCCTCGCACGTGTTTTTACTCAACTAGCCTGCGGGATGCATCCTCTCGCACGTGTTTTTACTCGACTAGCCTGCGGGATGCATCCTCTCGCACGTGTTTGTGCTCGACTAGCCTGCGGGATGCATCCTCTCGCACGTGTTTTTACTCGACTAGCCTGCGGGATGCATCCTCTCGCACGTGTTTTTGCTCGACTAGCCTGCGGGATGCATCCTCTCGCACGTGTTTTTACTCGACTAGCCTGCGGGAAGCATCCTCTCGCACGTGTTTTTACTCGACTAGCCTGCGGGATGCATCCCCTCGCACGTGTTTTTACTCGACTAGCCTGCGGGATGCATCCTCTCGCACGTGTTTTTACTCGACTAGCCTGCGGGATGCATCCTCTCGCACGTGTTTTTGCTCGACTAGCCTGCGGGATGCATCCTCTCGCACGTGTTTTTGCTCGACTAGCCTGCGGGTTGCATCCTCTCGCACGTGTTTTTGCTCGACTAGGCATGCGCATCCCAAAAAACCTGCGCATGCGCATCCCACAAAACCTGCGCATGCGCATCCCACAAAACCTCGCACGTGTTTGTGCTCGACTAGCCTGCGGGATGCATCCTTTCGCACGTGTTTTTACTCGACTAGCCTGCGGGATGCATCCTCTCGCACGTGTTTTTGCTCGACTAGCCTGCGGGATGCATCCTCTCGCACGTGTTTTTGCTCGACTAGGCATGCGCATCCCAAAAAACCTGCGCATGCGCATCCCAAAAAACCTGCGCATGCGCATCCCACAAAACCTCGCACGTGTTTTTACTCGACTAGCCTGCGGGATGCATCCTCTCGCACGTGTTTTTGCTCGACTAGCCATGCGCATCCCAAAAAACCTGCGCATGCGCATCCCAAAAAATCTGCGCATGCGCATCCCACAAAACCTGCGCATGCGCATCCCACAAAACCTCGCACGTGTTTGTGCTCGACTAGCCTGCGGGATGCATCCTTTCGCACGTGTTTTTACTCGACTAGCCTGCGGGATGCATCCTCTCGCACGTGTTTTTGCTCGACTAGCCTGCGGGATGCATCCTCTCGCACGTGTTTTTGCTCGACTAGCCTGCGGGATGCATCCTCTCGCACGTGTTTGTGCTCGACTAGCCTGCGGGATGCATCCTCTCGCACGTGTTTTTACTCGACTAGCCTGCGGGATGCATCCTCTCGCACGTGTTTTTGCTCGACTAGCCTGCGGGATGCATCCTCTCGCACGTGTTTTTACTCGACTAGCCTGCGGGAAGCATCCTCTCGCACGTGTTTTTACTCGACTAGCCTGCGGGATGCATCCTCTCGCACGTGTTTTTACTCGACTACCCTGCGGGATCCATCCTCTCGCACGTGTATTTGCTCGACTAGCCATGCGCATCCCAAAAAACCTGCGCATGCGCATCCCACAAAACCTGCGCATGCGCATCCCACAAAACCTGCGCATGCGCATCCCACAGAACCTCCCACGTGTTTTTACTCGACTAGCCTGCGGGATGCATCCTCTCTTACGTGTTTTACTCGACTACCCTGCGGGATGCATCCTCTCGCACGTGTTTTTGCTCGACTAGCCATGCGCATCCCATAAAACCTGCAAATGCGCATCCCACAAAACCTCGCACGTGTTTTTACTCGACTAGCCTGCGGGATGCATCCCCTCGCACGTGTTTTTACTCGACTAGCCTGCGGGATGCATCCTCTCGCACGTGTTTTTACTCGACTAGCCTGCGGGATGCATCCTCTCGCACGTGTTTGTGCTCGACTAGCCTGCGGGATGCATCCTTTCGCACGTGTTTTTACTCGACTAGCCTGCGGGATGCATCCTCTCGCACGTGTTTTTACTCGACTAGCCTGCGGGATGCATCCTCTCGCACGTGTTTTTACTCGACTACCCTGCGGGATGCATCCTCTCGCACGTGTTTTTGCTCGACTAGGCATGCGCATCCCAAAAAACCTGCGCATGCGCATCCCAAAAAACCTGCGAATGCGCATCCCACAAAACCTGCGCATGCGCATCCCACAAAACCTCGCACGTGTTTGTGCTCGACTAGCCTGCGGGATGCATCCTTTCGCACGTGTTTTTACTCGACTAGCCTGCGGGATGCATCCTCTCGCACGTGTTTTTGCTCGACTAGCCTGCGGGATGCATCCTCTCGCACGTGTTTTTGTTCGACTAGGCATGCGCATCCCAAAAAACCTGCGCATGCGCATCCCAAAAAACATGCGCATGCGCATCCCACAAAACCTGCGCATGCGCATCCCACAAAACCTCGCACGTGTTTTTACTCGACTAGCCTGCGGGATGCATCCTCTCGCACGTGTTTTTGCTCGACTAGCCATGCGCATCCCAAAAAACCTGCGCATGCGCATCCCAAAAAATCTGCGCATGCGCATCCCACAAAACCTTCGCATGCGCATCCCACAAAACCTGCGCATGCGCATCCCACAAAACCTCGCACGTGTTTGTGCTTGACTAGCCTGCGGGATGCATCCTTTCGCACGTGTTTTTACTCGACTAGCCTGCGGGATGCATCCTCTCGCACGTTTTTTTGCTCGACTAGCCTGCGGGATGCATCCTCTCGCACGTGTTTTTACTCGACTAGCCTGCGGGATGCATCCTCTCGCACGTGTTTTTGCTCGACTAGCCTGCGGGATGCATCCTCTCGCACGTGTTTTTGCTCGACTAGCCTGCGGGATGCATCCTCTCGCACGTGTTTTTACTCGACTAGCCTGCGGGATGCATCCTCTCGCACGTGTTTTTACTCGACGACCCTGCGGGATGCATCCTCTCGCACGTGTTTTTGCACGACTAGCCATGCGCATCCCAAAAAACCTGCGCATGCGCATCTCAAAAAACCTGCGCATGCGCATCCCACAAAACCTGCGCATGCGCATCCCACAAAACCTCGCACGTGTTTTTACTCGACTAGCCTGCGGGATGCATCCTTTCGCACGTGTTTTTACTCGACTAGCCTGCGGGATGCATCCTCTCGCACGTGTTTTTACTCGACTAGCCTGCGGGATGCATCCTCTCGCACGTGTTTTTGCTCGACTAGCCATGCGCATCCCAAAAAACCTGCGCATGCGCATCCCAAAAAATCTGCGCATGCGCATCCCACAAAACCTGCGCATGCGCATCCCACAAAACCTCGCACGTGTTTGTGCTCGACTAGCCTGCGGGATGCATCCTTTCGCACGTGTTTTTACTCGACTAGCCTGCGGGATGCATCCTCTCGCAAGTGTTTTTGCTCGACTAGCCTGCGGGATGCATCCTCTCGCACGTGTTTTTACTCGACTAGCCTGCGGGATGCATCCTCTCGCACGTGTTTTTACTCGACTACCCTGCGGGATGCATTCTCTCGCACGTGTTTTTGCTCGACTAGCCATGCGCATCCCAAAAAACCTGCGCATGCGCATCCCAAAAAACCTGCGCATGCGCATACCACAAAACCTGCGCATGAGCATCCCACAAAACCTCGCACGTGTTTGTGCTCGACTAGCCTGCGGGATGCATCCTTTCGCACGTGTTTTTACTCGACTAGCCTGCGGGATGCATCCTCTCGCACGTGTTTTTGCTCGACTAGCCTGCGGGATGCATCCTCTCGCACGTGTTTTTGCTCGACTAGGCATGCGCATCCCAAAAAACCTGCGCATGCGCATCCCACAAAACCTCGCACGTGTTTTTACTCGACTAGCCTGCGGGATGCATCCTCTCGCACGTGTTTTTGCTCGACTAGCCATGCGCATCCCAAAAAACCTGCGCATGCGCATCCCAAAAAATCTGCGCATGCGCATCCCACAAAACCTGCGCATGCGCATCCAACAAAACCTCGCACGTGTTTGTGCTCGACTAGCCTGCGGGATGCATCCTTTCGCTCGTGTTTTTACTCGACTAGCCTGCGGGATGCATCCTCTCGCACGTGTTTTTGCTCGACTAGCCTGCGGGATGCATCCTCTCGCACGTGTTTTTGCTCGACTAGCCTGCGGGATGCATCCTCTCGCACGTGTTTTTACTCGACTAGCCTGCGGGAAGCATCCTCTCGCACGTGTTTTTACTCGACTAGCCTGCGGGATGCATCCTCTCGCACGTGTTTTTACTCGACTACCCTGCGGGATCCATCCTCTCGCACGTGTATTTGCTCGACTAGCCATGCGCATCCCAAAAAACCTGCGCATGCGCATCCCACAAAACCTGCGCATGCGCACCCCACAGAACCTCCCACGTGTTTTTACTCGACTAGCCTGCGGGATGCATCCTCTCTTACGTGTTTTACTCGACTACCCTGCGGGATGCATCCTCTCGCACGTGTTTTTGCTCGACTAGCCATGCGCATCCCATAAAACCTGCAAATGCGCATCCCACAAAACCTGCGCATGCGCATCCCACAAAACCTCGCACGTGTTTTTACTCGACTAGCCTGCGGGATGCATCCCCTCGCACGTGTTTTTACTCGACTAGCCTGCGGGATGCATCCTCTCGCACGTGTTTTTACTCGACTAGCCTGCGGGATGCATCCTCTCGCACGTGTTTGTGCTCGACTAGCCTGCGGGATGCATCCTTTCGCACGTGTTTTTACTCGACTAGCCTGCGGGATGCATCCTCTCGCACGTGTTTTTACTCGACTAGCCTGCGGGATGCATCCTCTCGCACGTGTTTTTACTCGACTACCCTGCGGGATGCATCCTCTCGCACGTGTTTTTGCTCGACTAGGCATGCGCATCCCAAAAAACCTGCGCATGCGCATCCCAAAAAACCTGCGAATGCGCATCCCACAAAACCTGCGCATGCGCATCCCACAAAACCTCGCACGTGTTTGTGCTCGACTAGCCTGCGGGATGCATCCTTTCGCACGTGTTTTTACTCGACTAGCCTGCGGGATGCATCCTCTCGCACGTGTTTTTGTTCGACTAGGCATGCGCATCCCAAAAAACCTGCGCATGCGCATCCCAAAAAACATGCGCATGCGCATCCCACAAAACCTGCGCATGCGCATCCCACAAAACCTCGCACGTGTTTTTACTCGACTAGCCTGCGGGATGCATCCTCTCGCACGTGTTTTTGCTCGACTAGCCATGCGCATCCCAAAAAACCTGGGCATGCGCATCCCAAAAAATCTGCGCATGCGCATCCCACAAAACCTTCGCATGCGCATCCCACAAAACCTGCGCATGCGCATCCCACAAAACCTCGCACGTGTTTGTGCTTGACTAGCCTGCGGGATGCATCCTTTCGCACGTGTTTTTACTCGACTAGCCTGCGGGATGCATCCTCTCGCACGTTTTTTTGCTCGACTAGCCTGCGGGATGCATCCTCTCGCACGTGTTTTTACTCGACTAGCCTGCGGGATGCATCCTCTCGCACGTGTTTTTGCTCGACTAGCCTGCGGGATGCATCCTCTCGCACGTGTTTTTGCTCGACTAGCCTGCGGGATGCATCCTCTCGCACGTGTTTTTACTCGACTAGCCTGCGGGATGCATCCTTTCGCACGTGTTTTTACTCGACTAGCCTGCGGGATGCATCCTCTCGCACGTGTTTTTGCTCGACTAGCCATGCGCATCCCAAAAAACCTGCGCATGCGCATCCCAAAAAATCTGCGCATGCGCATCCCACAAAACCTGCGCATGCGCATCCAACAAAACCTCGCACGTGTTTGTGCTCGACTAGCCTGCGGGATGCATCCTTTCGCACGTGTTTTTACTCGACTAGCCTGCGGGATGCATCCTCTCGCACGTGTTTTTGCTCGACTAGCCTGCGGGATGCATCCTCTCGCACGTGTTTTTGCTCGACTAGCCTGCGGGATGCATCCTCTCGCACGTGTTTGTGCTCGACTAGCCTGCGGGATGCATCCTCTCGCACGTGTTTTTACTCGACTAGCCTGCGGGATGCATCCTCTCGCACGTGTTTCTGCTCGACTAGCCTGCGGGATGCATCCTCTCGCACGTGTTTTTACTCGACTAGCCTGCGGGAAGCATCCTCTCGCACGTGTTTTTACTCGACTAGCCTGCGGGATGCATCCTCTCGCACGTGTTTTTACTCGACTACCCTGCGGGATCCATCCTCTCGCGCGTGTATTTGCTCGACTAGCCATGCGCATCCCAAAAAACCTGCGCATACGCATCCCACAAAACCTGCGCATGCGCATCCCACAAAACCTGCGCATGCGCATCCCACAGAACCTCCCACGTGTTTTTACTCGACTAGCCTGCGGGATGCATCCTCTCTTACGTGTTTTTACTCGACTACCCTGCGGGATGCATCCTCTCGCACGTGTTTTTGCTCGACTAGCCATGCGCATCCCATAAAACCTGCAAGTGCGCATCCCACAAAACCTGCGCATGCGCATCCCACAAAACCTCGCACGTGTTTTTACTCGACTAGCCTGCGGGATGCATCCCCTCGCACGTGTTTTTACTCGACTAGCCTGCGGGATGCATCCTCTCGCACGTGTTTTTACTTGACTAGCCTGCGGGATGCATCCTCTCGCACGTGTTTGTGCTTGACTAGCCTGCGGGATGCATCCTTTCGCACGTGTTTTTACTCGACTAGCCTGCGGGATGCATCCTCTCGCACGTGTTTTTACTCGACTAGCCTGCGGGATGCATCCTCTCGCACGTGTTTTTACTCGACTACCCTGCGGGATGCATCCTCTCGCACGTGTTTTTGCTCGACTAGGCATGCGCATCCCAAAAAACCTGCGCATGCGCATTCCAAAAAACCTGCGAATGCGCATCCCACAAAACCTGCGCATGCGCATCCCACAAAACCTCGCACGTGTTTGTGCTCGACTAGCCTGCGGGATGCATCCTTTCGCACGTGTTTTTACTCGACTAGCCTGCGGGATGCATCCTCTCGCACGTGTTTTTGCTCGACTAGCCTGCGGGATGCATCCTCTCGCACGTGTTTTTGTTCGACTAGGCATGCGCATCCCAAAAAACCTGCGCATGCGCATCCCAAAAAACATGCGCATGCGCATCCCACAAAACCTGCGCATGCGCATCCCACAAAACCTCGCACGTGTTTTTACTCGACTAGCCTGCGGGATGCATCCTCTCGCACGTGTTTTTGCTCGACTAGCCATGCGCATCCCAAAAAACCTGCGCATGCGCATCCCAAAAAATCTGCGCATGCGCATCCCACAAAACCTTCGCATGCGCATCCCACAAAACCTGCGCATGCGCATCCCACAAAACCTCGCACGTGTTTGTGCTTGACTAGCCTGCGGGATGCATCCTTTCGCACGTGTTTTTACTCGACTAGCCTGCGGGATGCATCCTCTCGCACGTTTTTTTGCTCGACTAGCCTGCGGGATGCATCCTCTCGCACGTGTTTTTACTCGACTAGCCTGCGGGATGCATCCTCTCGCACGTGTTTTTGCTCGACTAGCCTGCGGGATGCATCCTCTCGCACGTGTTTTTACTCGACTAGCCTGCGGGATGCATCCTCTCGCACGTGTTTTTACTCGACGACCCTGCGGGATGCATCCTCTCGCACGTGTTTTTGCTCGACTAGCCATGCGCATCCCAAAAAACCTGCGCATGCGCATCTCAAAAAACCTGCGCATGCGCATCCCACAAAACCTGCGCATGCGCATCCCACAAAACCTCGCACGTGTTTTTACTCGACTAGCCTGCGGGATGCATCCTTTCGCACGTGTTTTTACTCGACTAGCCTGCGGGATGCATCCTCTCGCACGTGTTTTTACTCGACTAGCCTGCGGGATGCATCCTCTCGCACGTGTTTTTGCTCGACTAGCCATGCGCATCCCAAAAAACCTGCGCATGCGCATCCCAAAAAATCTGCGCATGCGCATCCCACAAAACCTGCGCATGCGCATCCCACAAAACCTGCGCATGCGCATCCCACAAAACCTCGCACGTGTTTTTACTCGACTAGCCTGCGGGATGCATCCTTTCGCACGTGTTTTTACTCGACTAGCCTGCGGGATGCATCCTCTCGCACGTGTTTTTACTCGACTAGCCTGCGGGATGCATCCTCTCGCACGTGTTTTTGCTCGACTAGCCATGCGCATCCCAAAAAACCTGCGCATGCGCATCCCAAAAAATCTGCGCATGCGCATCCCACAAAACCTGCGCATGCGCATCCCAAAAAACCTGCGCATGCGCATCCCAAAAAATCTGCGCATGCGCATCCCACAAAACCTGCGCATGCGCATCCCACAAAACCTGCGCATGCGCATCCCACAAAACCTCGCACGTGTTTTTACTCGACTAGCCTGCGGGATGCATCCTCTCGCACGTGTTTTTACTCGACTAGCCTGCGGGATGCATCCTCTCGCACGTGTTTTTGCTCGACTAGCCATGCGCATCCCAAAAAACCTGCGCATGCGCATCCCAAAAAATCTGCGCATGCGCATCCCACAAAACCTGCGCATGCGCATCCCACAAAACCTGCGCATGCGCATCCCACAAAACCTCGCACGTGTTTTTACTCGACTAGCCTGCGGGATGCATCCTTTCGCACGTGTTTTTACTCGACTAGCCTGCGGGATGCATCCTCTCGCACGTGTTTTTACTCGACTAGCCTGCGGGATGCATCCTCTCGCACGTGTTTTTGCTCGACTAGCCATGCGCATCCCAAAAAACCTGCGCATGCGCATCCCAAAAAATCTGCGCATGCGCATCCCACAAAACCTGCGCATGCGCATCCCACAAAACCTCGCACGTGTTTGTGCTCGACTAGCCTGCGGGATGCATCCTTTCGCACGTGTTTTTACTCGACTAGCCTGCGGGATGCATCCTCTCGCAAGTGTTTTTGCTCGACTAGCCTGCGGGATGCATCCTCTCGCACGTGTTTGTGCTCGACTAGCCTGCGGGATGCATCCTCCCGCACGTGTTTTTACTCGACTAGCCTGCGGGATGCATCCTCTCGCATGTGTTTTTGCTCGACTAGCCTGCGGGATGCATCCTCTCGCACGTGTTTTTGCTCGACTAGCCTGCGGGATGCATCCTCTCGCACGTGTTTTTGCTCGACTAGCCTGCGGGATGCATCCTCTCGCACGTGTTTTTGCTCGACTAGCCATGCGCATCCCAAAAAACCTGCGCATGCGCATCCCACAAAACCTGCGCATGCGCATCCCACAAAACCTCGCACGTGTTTGTGCTCGACTAGCCTGCGGGATGCATCCTTTCGCACGTGTTTTTACTCGACTAGCCTGCGGGATGCATCCTCTCGCACGTGTTTTTGCTCGACTAGGCATGCGCATCCCAAAAAACCTGCGCATGCGCATCCCACAAAACCTGCGCATGCGCATCCCACAAAACCTCGCACGTGTTTGTGCTCGACTAGCCTGCGGGATGCATCCTTTCGCACGTGTTTTTACTCGACTAGCCTGCGGGATGCATCCTCTCGCACGTGTTTTTGCTCGACTAGCCTGCGGGATGCATCCTCTCGCACGTGTTTTTGCTCGACTAGGCATGCGCATCCCAAAAAACCTGCGCATGCGCATCCCACAAAACCTCGCACGTGTTTTTACTCGACTAGCCTGCGGGATGCATCCTTTCGCACGTGTTTTTACTCGACTAGCCTGCGGGATGCATCCTCTCGCACGTGTTTTTACTCGACTAGCCTGCGGGATGCATCCTCTCGCACGTGTTTTTGCTCGACTAGCCATGCGCATCCCAAAAAACCTGCGCATGCGCATCCCAAAAAATCTGCGCATGCGCATCCCACAAAACCTGCGCATGCGCATCCCAAAAAACCTGCGCATGCGCATCCCAAAAAATCTGCGCATGCGCATCCCACAAAACCTGCGCATGCGCATCCCACAAAACCTGCGCATGCGCATCCCACAAAACCTCGCACGTGTTTTTACTCGACTAGCCTGCGGGATGCATCCTCTCGCACGTGTTTTTACTCGACTAGCCTGCGGGATGCATCCTCTCGCACGTGTTTTTGCTCGACTAGCCATGCGCATCCCAAAAAACCTGCGCATGCGCATCCCAAAAAATCTGCGCATGCGCATCCCACAAAACCTGCGCATGCGCATCCCACAAAACCTGCGCATGCGCATCCCACAAAACCTCGCACGTGTTTTTACTCGACTAGCCTGCGGGATGCATCCTTTCGCACGTGTTTTTACTCGACTAGCCTGCGGGATGCATCCTCTCGCACGTGTTTTTACTCGACTAGCCTGCGGGATGCATCCTCTCGCACGTGTTTTTGCTCGACTAGCCATGCGCATCCCAAAAAACCTGCGCATGCGCATCCCAAAAAATCTGCGCATGCGCATCCCACAAAACCTGCGCATGCGCATCCCACAAAACCTCGCACGTGTTTGTGCTCGACTAGCCTGCGGGATGCATCCTTTCGCACGTGTTTTTACTCGACTAGCCTGCGGGATGCATCCTCTCGCAAGTGTTTTTGCTCGACTAGCCTGCGGGATGCATCCTCTCGCACGTGTTTGTGCTCGACTAGCCTGCGGGATGCATCCTCCCGCACGTGTTTTTACTCGACTAGCCTGCGGGATGCATCCTCTCGCATGTGTTTTTGCTCGACTAGCCTGCGGGATGCATCCTCTCGCACGTGTTTTTGCTCGACTAGCCTGCGGGATGCATCCTCTCGCACGTGTTTTTGCTCGACTAGCCTGCGGGATGCATCCTCTCGCACGTGTTTTTGCTCGACTAGCCATGCGCATCCCAAAAAACCTGCGCATGCGCATCCCACAAAACCTGCGCATGCGCATCCCACAAAACCTCGCACGTGTTTGTGCTCGACTAGCCTGCGGGATGCATCCTTTCGCACGTGTTTTTACTCGACTAGCCTGCGGGATGCATCCTCTCGCACGTGTTTTTGCTCGACTAGGCATGCGCATCCCAAAAAACCTGCGCATGCGCATCCCACAAAACCTGCGCATGCGCATCCCACAAAACCTCGCACGTGTTTGTGCTCGACTAGCCTGCGGGATGCATCCTTTCGCACGTGTTTTTACTCGACTAGCCTGCGGGATGCATCCTCTCGCACGTGTTTTTGCTCGACTAGCCTGCGGGATGCATCCTCTCGCACGTGTTTTTGCTCGACTAGGCATGCGCATCCCAAAAAACCTGCGCATGCGCATCCCACAAAACCTCGCACGTGTTTTTACTCGACTAGCCTGCGGGATGCATCCTCTCGCACGTGTTTTTGCTCGACTAGCCATGCGCATCCCAAAAAACCTGCGCATGCGCATCCCAAAAAATCTGCGCATGCGCATCCCACAAAACCTGCGCATGCGCATCCAACAAAACCTCGCACGTGTTTGTGCTCGACTAGCCTGCGGGATGCATCCTTTCGCTCGTGTTTTTACTCGACTAGCCTGCGGGATGCATCCTCTCGCACGTGTTTTTGCTCGACTAGCCTGCGGGATGCATCCTCTCGCACGTGTTTTTGCTCGACTAGCCTGCGGGATGCATCCTCTCGCACGTGTTTTTACTCGACTAGCCTGCGGGAAGCATCCTCTCGCACGTGTTTTTACTCGACTAGCCTGCGGGATGCATCCTCTCGCACGTGTTTTTACTCGACTACCCTGCGGGATCCATCCTCTCGCACGTGTATTTGCTCGACTAGCCATGCGCATCCCAAAAAACCTGCGCATGCGCATCCCACAAAACCTGCGCATGCGCACCCCACAGAACCTCCCACGTGTTTTTACTCGACTAGCCTGCGGGATGCATCCTCTCTTACGTGTTTTACTCGACTACCCTGCGGGATGCATCCTCTCGCACGTGTTTTTGCTCGACTAGCCATGCGCATCCCATAAAACCTGCAAATGCGCATCCCACAAAACCTGCGCATGCGCATCCCACAAAACCTCGCACGTGTTTTTACTCGACTAGCCTGCGGGATGCATCCCCTCGCACGTGTTTTTACTCGACTAGCCTGCGGGATGCATCCTCTCGCACGTGTTTTTACTCGACTAGCCTGCGGGATGCATCCTCTCGCACGTGTTTGTGCTCGACTAGCCTGCGGGATGCATCCTTTCGCACGTGTTTTTACTCGACTAGCCTGCGGGATGCATCCTCTCGCACGTGTTTTTACTCGACTAGCCTGCGGGATGCATCCTCTCGCACGTGTTTTTACTCGACTACCCTGCGGGATGCATCCTCTCGCACGTGTTTTTGCTCGACTAGGCATGCGCATCCCAAAAAACCTGCGCATGCGCATCCCAAAAAACCTGCGAATGCGCATCCCACAAAACCTGCGCATGCGCATCCCACAAAACCTCGCACGTGTTTGTGCTCGACTAGCCTGCGGGATGCATCCTCTCGCACGTGTTTTTGCTCGACTAGCCTGCGGGATGCATCCTCTCGCACGTGTTTGTGCTCGACTAGCCTGCGGGATGCATCCTCTCGCACGTGTTTTTACTCGACTAGCCTGCGGGATGCATCCTCTCGCACGTGTTTTTGCTCGACTAGCCTGCGGGATGCATCCTCTCGCACGTGTTTTTACTCGACTAGCCTGCGGGAAGCATCCTCTCGCACGTGTTTTTACTCGACTAGCCTGCGGGATGCATCCTCTCGCACGTGTTTTTACTCGACTACCCTGCGGGATCCATCCTCTCGCGCGTGTATTTGCTCGACTAGCCATGCGCATCCCAAAAAACCTGCGCATACGCATCCCACAAAACCTGCGCATGCGCATCCCACAAAACCTGCGCATGCGCATCCCACAGAACCTCCCACGTGTTTTTACTCGACTAGCCTGCGGGATGCATCCTCTCTTACGTGTTTTTACTCGACTACCCTGCGGGATGCATCCTCTCGCACGTGTTTTTGCTCGACTAGCCATGCGCATCCCATAAAACCTGCAAGTGCGCATCCCACAAAACCTGCGCATGCGCATCCCACAAAACCTCGCACGTGTTTTTACTCGACTAGCCTGCGGGATGCATCCCCTCGCACGTGTTTTTACTCGACTAGCCTGCGGGATGCATCCTCTCGCACGTGTTTTTACTTGACTAGCCTGCGGGATGCATCCTCTCGCACGTGTTTGTGCTTGACTAG
This sequence comes from Lasioglossum baleicum, assembly GCF_051020765.1. Taxonomy (NCBI): domain Eukaryota; kingdom Metazoa; phylum Arthropoda; class Insecta; order Hymenoptera; family Halictidae; genus Lasioglossum; species Lasioglossum baleicum. The sequence goes on from NW_027469270.1 coordinate 20,905, forward strand.
CCTGCGGGATGCATCCTTTCGCACGTGTTTTTACTCGACTAGCCTGCGGGATGCATCCTCTCGCACGTGTTTTTACTCGACTAGCCTGCGGGATGCATCCTCTCGCACGTGTTTTTACTCGACTACCCTGCGGGATGCATCCTCTCGCACGTGTTTTTGCTCGACTAGGCATGCGCATCCCAAAAAACCTGCGCATGCGCATTCCAAAAAACCTGCGAATGCGCATCCCACAAAACCTGCGCATGCGCATCCCACAAAACCTCGCACGTGTTTGTGCTCGACTAGCCTGCGGGATGCATCCTTTCGCACGTGTTTTTACTCGACTAGCCTGCGGGATGCATCCTCTCGCACGTGTTTTTGCTCGACTAGCCTGCGGGATGCATCCTCTCGCACGTGTTTTTGTTCGACTAGGCATGCGCATCCCAAAAAACCTGCGCATGCGCATCCCAAAAAACATGCGCATGCGCATCCCACAAAACCTGCGCATGCGCATCCCACAAAACCTCGCACGTGTTTTTACTCGACTAGCCTGCGGGATGCATCCTCTCGCACGTGTTTTTGCTCGACTAGCCATGCGCATCCCAAAAAACCTGCGCATGCGCATCCCAAAAAATCTGCGCATGCGCATCCCACAAAACCTTCGCATGCGCATCCCACAAAACCTGCGCATGCGCATCCCACAAAACCTCGCACGTGTTTGTGCTTGACTAGCCTGCGGGATGCATCCTTTCGCACGTGTTTTTACTCGACTAGCCTGCGGGATGCATCCTCTCGCACGTTTTTTTGCTCGACTAGCCTGCGGGATGCATCCTCTCGCACGTGTTTTTACTCGACTAGCCTGCGGGATGCATCCTCTCGCACGTGTTTTTGCTCGACTAGCCTGCGGGATGCATCCTCTCGCACGTGTTTTTGCTCGACTAGCCTGCGGGATGCATCCTCTCGCACGTGTTTTTACTCGACTAGCCTGCGGGATGCATCCTCTCGCACGTGTTTTTACTCGACGACCCTGCGGGATGCATCCTCTCGCACGTGTTTTTGCTCGACTAGCCATGCGCATCCCAAAAAACCTGCGCATGCGCATCTCAAAAAACCTGCGCATGCGCATCCCACAAAACCTGCGCATGCGCATCCCACAAAACCTCGCACGTGTTTTTACTCGACTAGCCTGCGGGATGCATCCTTTCGCACGTGTTTTTACTCGACTAGCCTGCGGGATGCATCCTCTCGCACGTGTTTTTACTCGACTAGCCTGCGGGATGCATCCTCTCGCACGTGTTTTTGCTCGACTAGCCATGCGCATCCCAAAAAACCTGCGCATGCGCATCCCAAAAAATCTGCGCATGCGCATCCCACAAAACCTGCGCATGCGCATCCCACAAAACCTGCGCATGCGCATCCCACAAAACCTCGCACGTGTTTTTACTCGACTAGCCTGCGGGATGCATCCTTTCGCACGTGTTTTTACTCGACTAGCCTGCGGGATGCATCCTCTCGCACGTGTTTTTACTCGACTAGCCTGCGGGATGCATCCTCTCGCACGTGTTTTTGCTCGACTAGCCATGCGCATCCCAAAAAACCTGCGCATGCGCATCCCAAAAAATCTGCGCATGCGCATCCCACAAAACCTGCGCATGCGCATCCCAAAAAACCTGCGCATGCGCATCCCAAAAAATCTGCGCATGCGCATCCCACAAAACCTGCGCATGCGCATCCCACAAAACCTGCGCATGCGCATCCCACAAAACCTCGCACGTGTTTTTACTCGACTAGCCTGCGGGATGCATCCTCTCGCACGTGTTTTTACTCGACTAGCCTGCGGGATGCATCCTCTCGCACGTGTTTTTGCTCGACTAGCCATGCGCATCCCAAAAAACCTGCGCATGCGCATCCCAAAAAATCTGCGCATGCGCATCCCACAAAACCTGCGCATGCGCATCCCACAAAACCTGCGCATGCGCATCCCACAAAACCTCGCACGTGTTTTTACTCGACTAGCCTGCGGGATGCATCCTTTCGCACGTGTTTTTACTCGACTAGCCTGCGGGATGCATCCTCTCGCACGTGTTTTTACTCGACTAGCCTGCGGGATGCATCCTCTCGCACGTGTTTTTGCTCGACTAGCCATGCGCATCCCAAAAAACCTGCGCATGCGCATCCCAAAAAATCTGCGCATGCGCATCCCACAAAACCTGCGCATGCGCATCCCACAAAACCTCGCACGTGTTTGTGCTCGACTAGCCTGCGGGATGCATCCTTTCGCACGTGTTTTTACTCGACTAGCCTGCGGGATGCATCCTCTCGCAAGTGTTTTTGCTCGACTAGCCTGCGGGATGCATCCTCTCGCACGTGTTTGTGCTCGACTAGCCTGCGGGATGCATCCTCCCGCACGTGTTTTTACTCGACTAGCCTGCGGGATGCATCCTCTCGCATGTGTTTTTGCTCGACTAGCCTGCGGGATGCATCCTCTCGCACGTGTTTTTGCTCGACTAGCCTGCGGGATGCATCCTCTCGCACGTGTTTTTGCTCGACTAGCCTGCGGGATGCATCCTCTCGCACGTGTTTTTGCTCGACTAGCCATGCGCATCCCAAAAAACCTGCGCATGCGCATCCCAAAAAACCTGCGCATGCGCATCCCACAAAACCTGCGCATGCGCATCCCACAAAACCTCGCACGTGTTTGTGCTCGACTAGCCTGCGGGATGCATCCTTTCGCACGTGTTTTTACTCGACTAGCCTGCGGGATGCATCCTCTCGCACGTGTTTTTGCTCGACTAGGCATGCGCATCCCAAAAAACCTGCGCATGCGCATCCCACAAAACCTGCGCATGCGCATCCCACAAAACCTCGCACGTGTTTGTGCTCGACTAGCCTGCGGGATGCATCCTTTCGCACGTGTTTTTACTCGACTAGCCTGCGGGATGCATCCTCTCGCACGTGTTTTTGCCCGACTAGGCATGCGCATCCCAAAAAACCTGCGCATGCGCATCCCACAAAACCTGCGCATGCGCATCCCACAAAACCTCGCACGTGTTTGTGCTCGACTAGCCTGCGGGATGCATCCTTTCGCACGTGTTTTTACTCGACTAGCCTGCGGGATGCATCCTCTCGCACGTGTTTTTGCTCGACTAGCCTGCGGGATGCATCCTCTCGCACGTGTTTTTGCTCGACTAGGCATGCGCATCCCAAAAAACCTGCGCATGCGCATCCCAAAAAATCTGCGAATGCGCATCCCACAAAACCTGCGCATGCGCATCCCACAAAACCTCGCACGTGTTTGTGCTCGACTAGCCTGCGGGATGCATCCTTTCGCACGTGTTTTTACGCGACTAGCCTGCGGGATGCATCCTCTCGCACGTGTTTTTGCTCGACTAGCCATGCGCATCCCAAAAAACCTGCGCATGCGCATCCCAAAAAATCTGCGAATGCGCATCCCACAAAACCTGCGCATGCGCATCCCACAAAACCTCGCACGTGTTTGTGCTCGACTAGCCTGCGGGATGCATCCTTTCGCACGTGTTTTTACTCGACTAGCCTGCGGGATGCATCCTCTCGCACGTGTTTTTGCTCGACTAGCCTGCGGGATGCATCCTCTCGCACGTGTTTTTGCTCGACTAGCCTGCGGGATGCATCCACTCGCACGTGTTTTTACTCGACTAGCCTGCGGGATGCATCCTCTCGCACGTGTTTCTACTCGACTAGCCTGCGGGATGCATCCTCTCGCACGTGTTTTTACTCGACTAGCCTGCGGGATGCATCGTCTCGCACGTGTTTTTACTCGACTAGCCTGCGGGATGCATCCTCTCGCACGTGTTTTTGCTCGACTAGCCATGCGCATCCCATAAAACCTGCAAGTGCGCATCCCACAAAACCTGCGCATGCGCATCCCACAAAACCTCGCACGTGTTTTTACTCGACTAGCCTGCGGGATGCATCCCCTCGCACGTGTTTTTACTCGACTAGCCTGCGGGATGCATCCTCTCGCACGTGTTTTTACTTGACTAGCCTGCGGGATGCATCCTCTCGCACGTGTTTGTGCTCGACTAGCCTGCGGGATGCATCCTTTCGCACGTGTTTTTACTCGACTAGCCTGCGGGATGCATCCTCTCGCACGTGTTTTTACTCGACTAGCCTGCGGGATGCATCCTCTCGCACGTGTTTTTACTCGACTACCCTGCGGGATGCATCCTCTCGCACGTGTTTTTGCTCGACTAGGCATGCGCATCCCAAAAAACCTGCGCATGAGCATTCCAAAAAACCTGCGAATGCGCATCCCACAAAACCTGCGCATGCGCATCCCACAAAACCTCGCACGTGTTTGTGCTCGACTAGCCTGCGGGATGCATCCTTTCGCACGTGTTTTTACTCGACTAGCCTGCGGGATGCATCCTCTCGCACGTGTTTTTGCTCGACTAGCCATGCGCATCCCAAAAAACCTGCGCATGCGCATCCCAAAAAATCTGCGCATGCGCATCCCACAAAACCTGCGCATGCGCATCCCACAAAACCTCGCACGTGTTTGTGCTCGACTAGCCTGCGGGATGCATCCTTTCGCACGTGTTTTTACTCGACTAGCCTGCGGGATGCATCCTCTCCCAAGTGTTTTTGCTCGACTAGCCTGCGGGATGCATCCTCTCGCACGTGTTTGTGCTCGACTAGCCTGCGGGATGCATCCTCCCGCACGTGTTTTTACTCGACTAGCCTGCGGGATGCATCCTCTCGCATGTGTTTTTGCTCGACTAGCCTGCGGGATGCATCCTCTCGCACGTGTTTTTGCTCGACTAGGCATGCGCATCCCAAAAAACCTGCGCATGCGCATCCCAAAAAACCTGCGCATGCGCATCCCACAAAACCTGCGCATGCGCATCCCACAAAACCTCGCACGTGTTTGTGCTCGACTAGCCTGCGGGATGCATCCTTTCGCACGTGTTTTTACTCGACTAGCCTGCGGGATGCATCCTCTCGCACGTGTTTTTGCTCGACTAGGCATGCGCATCCCAAAAAACCTGCGCATGCGCATCCCACAAAACCTGCGCATGCGCATCCCACAAAACCTCGCACGTGTTTGTGCTCGACTAGCCTGCGGGATGCATCCTTTCGCACGTGTTTTTACTCGACTAGCCTGCGGGATGCATCCTCTCGCACGTGTTTTTGCTCGACTAGGCATGCGCATCCCAAAAAACCTGCGCATGCGCATCCCACAAAACCTGCGCATGCGCATCCCACAAAACCTCGCACGTGTTTGTGCTCGACTAGCCTGCGGGATGCATCCTTTCGCACGTGTTTTTACTCGACTAGCCTGCGGGATGCATCCTCTCGCACGTGTTTTTGCTCGACTAGCCTGCGGGATGCATCCTCTCGCACGTGTTTTTGCTCGACTAGGCATGCGCATCCCAAAAAACCTGCGCATGCGCATCCCAAAAAATCTGCGAATGCGCATCCCACAAAACCTGCGCATGCGCATCCCACAAAACCTCGCACGTGTTTGTGCTCGACTAGCCTGCGGGATGCATCCTTTCGCACGTGTTTTTACGCGACTAGCCTGCGGGATGCATCCTCTCGCACGTGTTTTTGCTCGACTAGCCATGCGCATCCCAAAAAACCTGCGCATGCGCATCCCAAAAAATCTGCGAATGCGCATCCCACAAAACCTGCGCATGCGCATCCCACAAAACCTCGCACGTGTTTGTGCTCGACTAGCCTGCGGGATGTATCCTTTCGCACGTGTTTTTACTCGACTAGCCTGCGGGATGCATCCTCTCGCACGTGTTTTTGCTCGACTAGCCTGCGGGATGCATCCTCTCGCACGTGTTTTTGCTCGACTAGCCTGCGGGATGCATCCACTCGCACGTGTTTTTACTCGACTAGCCTGCGGGATGCATCCTCTCGCACGTGTTTCTACTCGACTAGCCTGCGGGATGCATCCTCTCGCACGTGTTTTTACTCGACTAGCCTGCGGGATGCATCGTCTCGCACGTGTTTTTACTCGACTAGCCTGCGGGATGCATGCTCTCGCACGTGTTTGTGCTCGACTAGCCTGCGGGATGCATCCTCTCGCACGTGTTTTTGCTCGGCTAGCCTGCGGGATGCATCCTCTCGCACGTGTTTTTGCTCGACTAGGCATGCGCATCCCAAAAAACCTGCGCATGCGCATCCCAAAAAATCTGCGCATGCGCATCCCACAAAACCTGCGCATGCGCATCCCACAAAACCTCGCACGTGTTTGTGCTCGACTAGCCTGCGGGATGCATCCTTTCGCACGTGTTTTTACTCGACTAGCCTGCGGGATGCATCCTCTCGCACGTGTTTTTGCTCGACTAGCCATGCGCATCCCAAAAAACCTGCGCATGCGCATCCCAAAAAATCTGCGCATGCGCATCCCACAAAACCTGCGCATGCGCATCCCACAAAACCTCGCACGTGTTTGTGCTCGACTAGCCTGCGGGATGCATCCTTTCGCACGTGTTTTTACTCGACTAGCCTGCGGGATGCATCCTCTCGCACGTGTTTTTACTCGACTAGCCTGCGGGATGCATCCTCTCGCACGTGTTTTTGCTCGACTAGCCATGCGCATCCCAAAAAACCTGCGCATGCGCATCCCAAAAAATCTGCGCATGCGCATCCCACAAAACCTGCGCATGCGCATCCCACAAAACCTCGCACGTGTTTGTGCTCGACTAGCCTGCGGGATGCATCCTTTCGCACGTGTTTTTACTCGACTAGCCTGCGGGATGCATCCTCTCGCACGTGTTTTTACTCGACTAGCCTGCGGGATGCATCCTCTCGCACGTGTTTTTACTCGACTACCCTGCGGGATGCATTCTCTCGCACGTGTTTTTGCTCGACTAGCCATGCGCATCCCAAAAAACCTGCGCATGCGCATCCCAAAAAACCTGCGTATGCGCATCCCACAAAACCTGCGCATGAGCATCCCACAAAACCTCGCACGTGTTTGTGCTCGACTAGCCTGCGGGATGCATCCTTTCGCACGTGTTTTTACTCGACTAGCCTGCGGGATGCATCCTCTCGCACGTGTTTTTGCTCGACTAGCCTGCGGGATGCATCCTCTCGCACGTGTTTTTGCTCGACTAGGCATGCGCATCCCAAAAAACTTGCGCATGCGCATCCCACAAAACCTCGCACGTGTTTTTACTCGACTAGCCTGCGGGATGCATCCTCTCGCACGTGTTTTTGCTCGACTAGCCATGCGCATCCCAAAAAACCTGCGCATGCGCATCCCAAAAAATCTGCGCATGCGCATCCCACAAAACCTGCGCATGCGCACCCCACAAAACCTCGCACGTGTTTGTGCTCGACTAGCCTGCGGGATGCATCCTTTCGCACGTGTTTTTACTCGACTAGCCTGCGGGATGCATCCTCTCGCACGTGTTTTTGCTCGACTAGCCTGCGGGATGCATCCTCTCGCACGTGTTTTTGCTCGACTAGCCTGCGGGATGCATCCTCTCGCACGTGTTTGTGCTCGACTAGCCTGCGGGATGCATCCTCTCGCACGTGTTTTTACTCGACTAGCCTGCGGGATGCATCCTCTCGCACGTGTTTTTGCTCGACTAGCCTGCGGGATGCATCCTCTCGCACGTGTTTTTACTCGACTAGCCTGCGGGAAGCATCCTCTCGCACGTGTTTTTACTCGACTAGCCTGCGGGATGCATCCTCTCGCACGTGTTTTTACTCGACTACCCTGCGGGATCCATCCTCTCGCACGTGTATTTGCTCGACTAGCCATGCGCATCCCAAAAAACCTGCGCATGCGCATCCCACAAAACCTGCGCATGCGCATCCCACAAAACCTGCGCATGCGCATCCCACAGAACCGCCCACGTGTTTTTACTCGACTAGCCTGCGGGATGCATCCTCTCTTACGTGTTTTTACTCGACTACCCTGCGGCATGCATCCTCTCGCACGTGTTTTTGCTCGACTAGCCATGCGCATCCCATAAAACCTGCAAATGCGCATCCCACAAAACCTGCGCATGCGCATCCCACAAAACCTCGCACGTGTTTTTACTCGACTAGCCTGCGGGATGCATCCCCTCGCACGTGTTTTTACTCGACTAGCCTGCGGGATGCATCCTCTCGCACGTGTTTTTACTCGACTAGCCTGCGGGATGCATCCTCTCGCACGTGTTTGTGCTCGACTAGCCTGCGGGATGCATCCTTTCGCACGTGTTTTTACTCGACTAGCCTGCGGGATGCATCCTCTCGCACGTGTTTTTACTCGACTAGCCTGCGGGATGCATCCTCTCGCACGTGTTTTTACTCGACTACCCTGCGGGATGCATCCTCTCGCACGTGTTTTTGCTCGACTAGGCATGCGCATCCCAAAAAACCTGCGCATGCGCATCCCAAAAAACCTGCGAATGCGCATCCCACAAAACCTGCGCATGCGCATCCCACAAAACCTCGCACGTGTTTGTGCTCGACTAGCCTGCGGGATGCATCCTTTCGCACGTGTTTTTACTCGACTAGCCTGCGGGATGCATCCTCTCGCACGTGTTTTTGCTCGACTAGCCTGCGGGATGCATCCTCTCGCACGTGTTTTTGTTCGACTAGGCATGCGCATCCCAAAAAACCTGCGCATGCGCATCCCAAAAAACATGCGCATGCGCATCCCACAAAACCTGCGCATGCGCATCCCACAAAACCTCGCACGTGTTTTTACTCGACTAGCCTGCGGGATGCATCCTCTCGCACGTGTTTTTGCACGACTAGCCTGCGGGATGCATCCTCTCGCACGTGTTTTTGCTCGACTAGCCTGCGGGATGCATCCTCTCGCACGTGTTTTTGCTCGACTAGGCATGCGCATCCCAAAAAACCTGCGCATGCGCATCCCAAAAAATCTGCGAATGCGCATCCCACAAAACCTTCGCATGCGCATCCCACAAAACCTGCGCATGCGCATCCCACAAAACCTCGCACGTGTTTGTGCTTGTCTAGCCTGCGGGATGCATCCTTTCGCACGTGTTTTTACTCGACTAGCCTGCGGGATGCATCCTCTCGCACGTGTTTTTGCTCGACTAGCCTGCGGGATGCATCCTCTCGCACGTGTTTTTACTCGACTAGCCTGCGGGATGCATCCTCTCGCACGTGTTTTTGCTCGACTAGCCTGCGGGATGCATCCTCTCGCACGTGTTTTTGCTCGACTAGCCATGCGCATCCCAAAAAACCTGCGCATGCGCATCCCAAAAAACCTGAGCATGCGCATCCCACAAAACCTGCGCATGCGCATCCCACAAAACCTCGCACGTGTTTGTGCTCGACTAGCCTGCGGGATGCATCCTTTCGCACGTGTTTTTACTCGACTAGCCTGCGGGATGCATCCTCTCGCACGTGTTTTTGCTCGACTAGCCTGCGGGATGCATCCTCTCGCACGTGTTTTTGCTCGACTAGGCATGCGCATCCCAAAAAACCTGCGCATGCGCATCCCAAAAAATCTGCGAATGCGCATCCCACAAAACCTGCGAATGCGCATCCCACAAAACCTGCGCATGCGCATCCCACAAAACCTCGCACGTGTTTGTGCTCGACTAGCCTGCGGGATGCATCCTTTCGCACGTGTTTTTACTCGACTAGCCTGCGGGATGCATCCTCTCGCACGTGTTTTTGCTCGACTAGCCTGCGGGATGCATCCTCTCGCACGTGTTTTTGCTCGACTAGCCTGCGGGATGCATCCACTCGCACGTGTTTTTACTCGACTAGCCTGCGGGATGCATCCTCTCGCACGTGTTTCTACTCGACTAGCCTGCGGGATGCATCCTCTCGCACGTGTTTTTACTCGACTAGCTTGCGGGATGCATCGTCCCGCACGTGTTTTTACTCGACTAGCCTGCGGGATGCATGCTCTCGCACGTGTTTGTGCTCGACTAGCCTGCGGGATGCATCCTCTCGCACGTGTTTTTGCTCGGCTAGCCTGCGGGATGCATCCTCTCGCACGTGTTTTTGCTCGACTAGCCATGCGCATCCCAAAAAACCTGCGCATGCGCATCCCAAAAAACCTGCGCATGCGCATCCACACAACCTGCGCATGCGCATCCCACAAAACCTCGCACGTGTTTTTACTCGACTAGCCTGCGGGATGCATCCTCTCGCACGTGTTTTTGCTCGACTAGCCTGCGGGATGCATCCTCTCGCACGTGTTTTTGCTCGACTAGGCATGCGCATCCCAAAAAACCTGCGCATGCGCATCCCAAAAAATCTGCGCATGCGCATCCCACAAAACCTGCGCATGCGCATCCCACAAAACCTGCGCATGCGCATCCCACAAAACCTCGCACGTGTTTGTGCTCGACTAGCCTGCGGGATGCATCCTTTCGCACGTGTTTGTGCTCGACTAGCCTGCGGGATGCATCCTTTCGCACGTGTTTTTACTCGACTAGCCTGCGGGATGCATCCTCTCGCACGTGTTTTTGCTCGACTAGGCATGCGCATCCCAAAAAACCTGCGCATGCGCATCCCACAAAACCTCGCACGTGTTTTTACTCGACTAGCCTGCGGGATGCATCCTCTCGCACGTGTTTTTGCTCGACTAGCCATGCGCATCCCAAAAAAACCTGCGCATGCGCATCCCAAAAAATCTGCGCATGCGCATCCCACAAAATCTGCGCATGCGCATCCCACAAAACCTCGCACGTGTTTATGCTCGACTAGCCTGCGGGATGCATCCTCTCGCACGTGTTTTTGCTCGACTAGCCTGTGGGATGCATCCTCTCGCACGTATTTTTGCTCGACTAGCCTGCGGGATGCATCCTCTCGCACGTGTTTTTGCTCGACTAGCCTGCGGGATGTATCCTCTCGCACGTGTTTGTGCTCGACTAGCCTGCGGGATGCATCCTCTCGCACGTGTTTTTACTCGACTAGCCTGCGGGATGCATCCTCTCGCACGTGTTTTTACTCGACTAGCCTGCGGGATGCATCCTCTCGCACGTGTTTTTGCTCGACTAGCCATGCGCATCCCAAAAAACCTGCGCATGCGCATCCCAAAAAATCTGCGCATGCGCATCCCACAAAACCTGCGCATGCGCATCCCACAAAACCTCGCACGTGTTTGTGCTCGACTAGCCTGCGGGATGCATCCTCTCGCACGTGTTTTTACTCGACTAGCCTGCGGGATGCATCCGCTCGCACGTGTTTTTGCTCGACTAGCCTGCGGGATGCATCCTCTCGCACGTGTTTTTGCTCGACTAGCCTGCGGGATGCATCCTCTCGCACGTGTTTTTACTGGACTAGCCTGCGGGATGCATCCTCTCGCACGTGTTTTTGCTCGACTAGCCTGCGGGATGCATCCTCTCGCACGTGTTTTTGCTCGACTAGCCTGCGCGATGCATCCTCTCGCACGTGTTTTTACTCGACTAGCCTGCGGGATGCATCCTCTCGCACGTGTTTTTACTCGACTACCCTGCGGGATGCATCCTCTCGCACGTGTTTTTGCTCGACTAGCCATGCGCATCCCAAAAAACCTGCGCATGCGCATCCCAAAAAACCTGCGCATGCGCATCCCACAAAACCTGCGCATGCGCATCCCACAAAACCTCGCACGTGTTTGTGCTCGACTAGCCTGCGGGATGCATCCTTTCGCACGTGTTTTTACTCGACTAGCCTGCGGGATGCATCCTCTCGCACGTGTTTTTGCTCGACTAGCCTGCGGGATGCATCCTCTCGCACGTGTTTTTGCTCGACTAGGCATGCGCATCCCAAAAAACCTGCGCATGCGCATCCCAAAAAATCTGCGAATGCGCATCCCACAAAACCTGCGCATGCGCATCCCACAAAACCTCGCACGTGTTTGTGCTCGACTAGCCTGCGGGATGCATCCTTTCGCACGTGTTTTTACTCGACTAGCCTGCGGGATGCATCCTCTCGCACGTGTTTTTGCTCGACTAGCCATGCGCATCCCAAGAAACCTGCGCATGCGTATCCCAAGAAATCTGCGAATGCGCATCCCACAAAACCTGCGCATGCGCATCCCACAAAACCTCGCACGTGTTTGTGCTCGACTAGCCTGCGGGATGCATCCTTTCGCACGTGTTTTTACTCGACTAGCCTGCGGGATGCATCCTCTCGCACGTGTTTTTGCTCGACTAGCCTGCGGGATGCATCCTCTCGCACGTGTTTTTGCTCGACTAGCCTGCGGGATGCATCCACTCGCACGTGTTTTTACTCGACTAGCCTGCGGGATGCATCCTCTCGCACGTGTTTCTACTCGACTAGCCTGCGGGATGCATCCTCTCGCACGTGTTTTTACTCGACTAGCCTGCGGGATGCATCGTCTCGCACGTGTTTTTACTCGACTAGCCTGCGGGATGCATGCTCTCGCACGTGTTTGTGCTCGACTAGCCTGCGGGATGCATCCTCTCGCACGTGTTTTTGCTCGGCTAGCCTGCGGGATGCATCCTCTCGCACGTGTTTTTGCTCGACTAGCCATGCGCATCCCAAAAAACCTGCGCATGCGCATCCCAAAAAACCTGCGCATGCGCATCCACACAACCTGCGCATGCGCATCCCACAAAACCTCGCACGTGTTTTTACTCGACTAGCCTGCGGGATGCATCCTCTCGCACGTGTTTTTGCTCGACTAGCCTGCGGGATGCATCCTCTCGCACGTGTTTTTGCTCGACTAGGCATGCGCATCCCAAAAAACCTGCGCATGCGCATCCCAAAAAATCTGCGCATGCGCATCCCACAAAACCTGCGCATGCGCATCCCACAAAACCTCGCACGTGTTTGTGCTCGACTAGCCTGCGGGATGCATCCTTTCGCACGTGTTTTTACTCGACTAGCCTGCGGGATGCATCCTCTCGCACGTGTTTTTGCTCGACTAGCCTGCGGGATGCATCCTCTCGCACGTGTTTTTGCTCGACTAGCCTGCGGGATGCATCCACTCGCACGTGTTTTTACTCGACTAGCCTGCGGGATGCATCCTCTCGCACGTGTTTCTACTCGACTAGCCTGCGGGATGCATCCTCTCGCACGTGTTTTTACTCGACTAGCCTGCGGGATGCATCGTCTCGCACGTGTTTTTACTCGACTAGCCTGCGGGATGCATGCTCTCGCACGTGTTTGTGCTCGACTAGCCTGCGGGATGCATCCTCTCGCACGTGTTTTTGCTCGGCTAGCCTGCGGGATGCATCCTCTCGCACGTGTTTTTGCTCGACTAGCCATGCGCATCCCAAAAAACCTGCGCATGCGCATCCCAAAAAACCTGCGCATGCGCATCCACACAACCTGCGCATGCGCATCCCACAAAACCTCGCACGTGTTTTTACTCGACTAGCCTGCGGGATGCATCCTCTCGCACGTGTTTTTGCTCGACTAGCCTGCGGGATGCATCCTCTCGCACGTGTTTTTGCTCGACTAGGCATGCGCATCCCAAAAAAACCTGCGCATGCGCATCCCAAAAAATCTGCGCATGCGCATCCCACAAAACCTGCGCATGCGCATCCCACAAAACCTCGCACGTGTTTGTGCTCGACTAGCCTGCGGGATGCATCCTTTCGCACGTGTTTTTACTCGACTAGCCTGCGGGATGCATCCTCTCGCACGTGTTTTTGCTCGACTAGCCATGCGCATCCCAAAAAACCTGCGCATGCGCATCCCAAAAAATCTGCGCATGCGCATCCCACAAAACCTGCGCATGCGCATCCCACAAAACCTCGCACGTGTTTGTGCTCGACTAGCCTGCGGGATGCATCCTTTCGCACGTGTTTTTACTCGACTAGCCTGCGGGATGCATCCTCTCGCACGTGTTTTTACTCGACTAGCCTGCGGGATGCATCCTCTCGCACGTGTTTTTACTCGACTACCCTGCGGGATGCATTCTCTGGCACGTGTTTTTGCTCGACTAGCCATGCGCATCCCAAAAAACCTGCGCATGCGCATCCCAAAAAACCTGCGTATGCGCATCCCACAAAACCTGCGCATGCGCATCCCACAAAACCTGCGCATGCGCATCCCACAAAACCTGCGCATGCGCATCCCACAAAACCTCGCACGTGTTTGTGCTTGACTAGCCTGCGGGATGCATCCTTTCGCACGTGTTTTTACTCGACTAGCCTGCGGGATGCATCCTCTCGCACGTGTTTTTGCTCGACTAGCCTGCGGGATGCATCCTCTCGCACGTGTTTTTACTCGACTAGCCTGCGGGATGCATCCTCTCGCACGTGTTTTTGCTCGACTAGCCTGCGGGATGCATCCTCTCGCACGTGTTTTTGCTCGACTAGCCATGCGCATCCCAAAAAACCTGCGCATGCGCATCCCAAAAAACCTGCGCATGCGCATCCCAAAAAATCTGCGCATGCGCATCCCACAAAACCTGCGCATGCGCATCCCACAAAACCTCGCACGTGTTTGTGCTCGACTAGCCTGCGGGATGCATCCTTTCGCACGTGTTTTTACTCGACTAGCCTGCGGGATGCATCCTCTCGCACGTGTTTTTACTCGACTAGCCTGCGGGATGCATCCTCTCGCACGTGTTTTTACTCGACTACCCTGCGGGATGCATTCTCTCGCACGTGTTTTTGCTCGACTAGCCATGCGCATCCCAAAAAACCTGCGCATGCGCATCCCAAAAAACCTGCGCATGCGCATCCCAAAAAATCTGCGCATGCGCATCCCACAAAACCTGCGCATGCGCATCCCACAAAACCTCGCACGTGTTTGTGCTCGACTAGCCTGCGGGATGCATCCTTTCGCACGTGTTTTTACTCGACTAGCCTGCGGGATGCATCCTCTCGCACGTGTTTTTACTCGACTAGCCTGCGGGATGCATCCTCTCGCACGTGTTTTTACTCGACTACCCTGCGGGATGCATTCTCTCGCACGTGTTTTTGCTCGACTAGCCATGCGCATCCCAAAAAACCTGCGCATGCGCATCCCAAAAAACCTGCGTATGCGCATCCCACAAAACCTGCGCATGAGCATCCCACAAAACCTCGCACGTGTTTGTGCTCGACTAGCCTGCGGGATGCATCCTTTCGCACGTGTTTTTACTCGACTAGCCTGCGGGATGCATCCTCTCGCACGTGTTTTTGCTCGACTAGCCTGCGGGATGCATCCTCTCGCACGTGTTTTTGCTCGACTAGGCATGCGCATCCCAAAAAACCTGCGCATGCGCATCCCACAAAACCTCGCACGTGTTTTTACTCGACTAGCCTGCGGGATGCATCCTCTCGCACGTGTTTTTGCTCGACTAGCCATGCGCATCCCAAAAAACCTGCGCATGCGCATCCCAAAAAATCTGCGCATGCGCATCCCACAAAACCTGCGCATGCGCATCCACACAACCTGCGCATGCGCATCCCACAAAACCTCGCACGTGTTTTTACTCGACTAGCCTGCGGGATGCATCCTCTCGCACGTGTTTTTGCTCGACTAGCCTGCGGGATGCATCCTCTCGCTCGTGTTTTTGCTCGACTAGGCATGCGCATCCCAAAAAACCTGCGCATGCGCATCCCAAAAAACCTGCGCATGCGCATCCCACAAAACCTCGCACGTGTTTTTACTCGACTAGCCTGCGGGATGCATCCTCTCGCACGTGTTTTTGCTCGACTAGCCATGCGCATCCCAAAAAACCTGCGCATGCGCATCCCAAAAAATCTGCGCATGCGCATCCCAAAAAACCTGCGCATGCGCATCCCAAAAAACCTGCGCATGCGCATCCACACAACCTGCGCATGCGCATCCCACAAAACCTCGCACGTGTTTTTACTCGACTAGCCTGCGGGATGCATCCTCTCGCACGTGTTTTTGCTCGACTAGCCTGCGGGATGCATCCTCTCGCACGTGTTTTTGCTCGACTAGGCATGCGCATCCCAAAAAACCTGCGCATGCGCATCCCAAAAAATCTGCGCATGCGCATCCCACAAAACCTGCGCATGCGCATCCCACAAAACCTCGCACGTGTTTGTGCTCGACTAGCCTGCGGGATGCATCCTTTCGCACGTGTTTTTACTCGACTAGCCTGCGGGATGCATCCTCTCGCACGTGTTTTTGCTCGACTAGCCATGCGCATCCCAAAAAACCTGCGCATGCGCATCCCAAAAAATCTGCGCATGCGCATCCCACAAAACCTGCGCATGCGCATCCCACAAAACCTCGCACGTGTTTGTGCTCGACTAGCCTGCGGGATGCATCCTTTCGCACGTGTTTTTACTCGACTAGCCTGCGGGATGCATCCTCTCGCACGTGTTTTTACTCGACTAGCCTGCGGGATGCATCCTCTCGCACGTGTTTTTACTCGACTACCCTGCGGGATGCATTCTCTCGCACGTGTTTTTGCTCGACTAGCCATGCGCATCCCAAAAAACCTGCGCATGCGCATCCCAAAAAACCTGCGTATGCGCATCCCACAAAACCTGCGCATGAGCATCCCACAAAACCTCGCACGTGTTTGTGCTCGACTAGCCTGCGGGATGCATCCTTTCGCACGTGTTTTTACTCGACTAGCCTGCGGGATGCATCCTCTCGCACGTGTTTTTGCTCGACTAGCCTGCGGGATGCATCCTCTCGCACGTGTTTTTGCTCGACTAGGCATGCGCATCCCAAAAAACCTGCGCATGCGCATCCCACAAAACCTCGCACGTGTTTTTACTCGACTAGCCTGCGGGATGCATCCTCTCGCACGTGTTTTTGCTCGACTAGCCATGCGCATCCCAAAAAACCTGCGCATGCGCATCCCAAAAAATCTGCGCATGCGCATCCCACAAAACCTGCGCATGCGCATCCCACAAAACCTCGCACGTGCTTGTGCTCGACTAGCCTGCGGGATGCATCCTTTCGCACGTGTTTTTACTCGACTAGCCTGCGGGATGCATCCTCTGGCACGTGTTTTTGCTCGACTAGCCTGCGGGATGCATCCTCTCGCACGTGTTTTTGCTCGACTAGCCTGCGGGATGCATCCTCTCGCACGTGTTTGTGCTCGACTAGCCTGCGGGATGCATCCTCTCGCACGTGTTTTTACTCGACTAGCCTGCGGGATGCATCCTCTCGCACGTGTTTTTGCTCGACTAGCCTGCGGGATGCATCCTCTCGCACGTGTTTTTACTCGACTAGCCTGCGGGAAGCATCCTCTCGCACGTGTTTTTACTCGACTAGCCTGCGGGATGCATCCTCTCGCACGTGTTTTTGCTCGACTAGCCTGCGGGATGCATCCTCTCGCACGTGTTTTTGCTCGACTAGGCATGCGCATCCCAAAAAACCTGCGCATGCGCATCCCACAAAACCTCGCACGTGTTTTTACTCGACTAGCCTGCGGGATGCATCCTCTCGCACGTGTTTTTGCTCGACTAGCCATGCGCATCCCAAAAAACCTGCGCATGCGCATCCCAAAAAATCTGCGTATGCGCATCCCAAAAAACCTGCGCATGCGCATCCCAAAAAACCTGCGCATGCGCATCCACTGTCACGTTAACCTTTTTCCGTCGAGCTGTTAGACCCGCGGAAGCCGGTTACCTTCGGGCCTTGCAGGCGCTGAGACCAGGCCGCGTGCAAGCCGAGTGCACGCGGTCCGCCCGAGACAATACGAGACTCGAAGATTCGACGATTTCCTCACGAAAGCTAACGGTTCGGGCGCCAGGCACCGCAAGGATGCCACACGAAACGCAAAACTCTGCTCGAGCTCGGAGACGCCGAGGTCGAGAGCCGAATCTTCGAGATACGCGGATCGAAAATGACGTCACGACTAGGCCAGATGGTTCGAACACGGGGTGACTAGGACAGCCCTCTCGGCAGGACGGATCTCACAGGGAATCGAATAATTCGACTACGATATGGTCTCGAGCTATTTATTGTAGCAGTCGTTGATTTACAAAATCAGCGGCCACGTGGCCGCGACCCGAGAGCCCGCGCTCTTCATACAAGATAGCGAAAAGATGGCCGTTCGCTGCGCGGTTGTCCTACCGATTTCGCTCGCAACGATACCGCTGACAATTATCGTCGTTTCGTTCGCAACGAACTTCGGAAACGCGAGGCGCAGATGACCGGCGAACTGCGAGACTGCCGCGATGACTTCCGCACGTGAATCGCCCCGACGCGTACGTTATCGATCACGCGATCGAACGCCGACGGCCAGAATACGCGTTTCGACAGGAGACACAGGATTCGAGAAACGCGAAGATACCGAATTGAATTACTTTCACGAACGCGACTCCTCGGAAGACACTCTTCCGCACGCAATTTACAGAGGAAAACTCTCCCGAGATATTCCCGAACAATCTCAAAGCATTCCGAGAGGAATGCGAGCGAATTATCGAGGACCGAACGGGAAGCGTTCGTCCTCGCACGACGAAGGTCGAGCCGGCGCGCAACGAAAATACCGAATGGATCACAAGTGCGACTTACCGTTTCTCGTGCTGTTTTTCGCTCTAGGTAGAATCGAATGGCTCCCGATAGAGCTGGCTGTACGGCCGGGCTAGATTGGACGGAGTCCTAGGCGCACGAAACCCTCACAGGACACGCACTTTTCGCGGCGCAATTACTGATTGCTCGTGGCACGAGTTTGGGAGACAAAAAGGCGTGTACGTCGGACGATAGCCAGCGCGACAGTGATCCATCGATTTTCGGCCGCCTAGCGGATCGAACGCGGTTCCCCCCACTCGACCGCTTTTCCGAATTGCTTATGGCGTGTTTCCACGGCGTGACTCGGCGGCACAGGAGCGTTCCCTCTTCGCGCCCTAGGGCCCCGGGCAATCACGAAATTGGTCAAGGAGCCTATCGCTCGACTTGACCAGCGGAGGGGCTTCCTCTTCTTGGCTACGAGGGCACCGACCCCGGGGCAGCTCTCCCTTGATGGGGCGAGACGACGTCAGGGTGTTCCGTCAGTCCGTATCGGACGAGATGTTCGCAAGCTGCTGTCCTGGCGGCGCCTCCGGTTTGCTTGCCGAGTGTCCTCGCACCAAGCTCTAATTTCTCGAAACGGCCATTCGCTTTTCCGTCGGGAGCTTTCTGGCCTTGGGGCGATTGTTCATTTCCCGTGACAATTCGGACGATCGGTGGTTCCTTCTGCGCGTTCCATATACGGCCCTGAAACTTGCCGTTCTCGGCACGCGCGACAGATGTCATTAGGAGGTCCTCGATAATATCGGAATCTCTTAGAGGAGCGCTCTCGAATCCTGTCTCGGTACGTGTCCCGTTAGAGGGCGGTCCGGTCCTTTATCGCTCTCGAAAATATGCACGAAACAAACGGAGAAGGGACGTCGCAAACGTTGCAACGTCACAACTCCCCCCCCCCTTAAAATGGACCGGACCGACCCGGTTTCGTCGCCCCCGTGATCCGCGGCTCGACAGGTGAGAGAGCGTTCCTCCCTAAGAGATGTCCTTTACAATCGGAGCCTTCACCACGAAGCGACAACCACGCCTTACGAATACCCTATAACAAACACAGACAAAACAAACGAACGACGATCCTCGGTGGCAGCACCGGAACTTCGGACGAGCTATGGGCGTCGGTTGACCTTTGGGAGGGATCGGGGTTTCGAAATAAATTTCTCACGCTAATTATCCCTTGTCGGGGAGAAACGAAAGTAACTTTTTATTAGCTCCCGAGAACTGCTACCACTCTTTTACATAAAAAAACTGCCTGTTTCGTATCGGCGGTGGCGTGTGCGAGAGGGGTTAACAGAGAGAAAAAAAAACAAAGCAACGACACATTTACTGCTCGCACACCCCAAAAAAAAACCAGATCTCTGCCACCCGCCGAAAGGGCCGGTTCTTCTCGGGCCTATTAGAGGTGGGCCTTCAAGCCCCTCGCGAAGGGCGTTGGTGTGAAGCCCCGGTGTTCCCGTCTTGCTTCAGTTGCGCTTTGCGCCATGAGGAGCCGCATATCGGGCACGTCCTCACCGAGCACCCCGATCGGCCGCACCGGAAGCAGTGCGTCTTTATATTTTGCGGGCATTTGTTGCGGTCATGGCCGTATTTCCCGCAATTCCAGCACGCGTCTGGATCTTTCAACTGGAATCGTTCCTTGGCCATCCATTTCTCATATTGGCCCCAACTCGCCGTTCTTTGTTGTCGGTTCTTGTCGACTGGCCCCGATGTTTTCGCCGCTGCTGAGGCTTTATCTGACGCGGGCTGGAATGCGGCTGCCTTCTGCTTCCGTTGCGGCGTCTCCTTCCTCTCCTCCTCCGTTGTTGCCTCGGTCTCTCTCTTCGGCGGCCGGGCTACCTCCTCCTTGCGCGGCGGAGTGGCCTCGGCCGTAGCCTGCTCGGGTATGGCTCCTTCCCGCGGCGTGACCGGCGGCTCTGCTTCCTCGCGAGCCGATACTCGCCCTCCGGTCGGTTGCTGGACCACGGTCTCTGCGTCGCCTGAGGTCGACGCTTCCTCCGATTCCTCTTCCGTCAGGAGTTCCGGTGGTGTGTGGACGAGTGTGCACAGTTGTTTGGTGCGCTCCTTCACCCCATTCCACCTCCATTCCACCAGCGATAACGTTTCGAGGGCCTCCTCGTGGGCGACCCCTGGTGACAGGAGATTCACTAGGTGTTGGAGGTACCCTAGTTCCTCCTTGAGCCCCTCTATCTGTTGCCGCACCGCGACCCGGCTGCGCCGTATTTGCTGGGGTTCCTCTATATCCTCCATCTGTAATTAAGGAGGGTACTGGGGTGTTATCGTTTTGTTCTCCCTCGAGCGGTGGAGTGTACGGCTTCAGGTCGGACACGTGCGACTTTCCGGCGTCCTTCCCTTCGGGGGTACTTAGTCGATAGACGACCGACGATAATACTTTCGCGACTCGGAAAGGGCCGCTGAACTTTGGGCACAATTTGGCCGCGATGTTCTGCGCGGCGGACGAGAGGACGCGCTGTCGACGAAGGACGAGGTCCCCCTCCACGAAACGGATGTCTTTTCGGTGCAGGTTGTAATTTTTCGCCTGCGTCTCGTACGCTCGCTCTAAGTTTTCGGTGACCCAGTGGCGTAATGTGGCCAGGTGCGACATACGCTCTGACCATCCCTCGATAGGTGCTACCTCCAGGTCAACCGGCGATTCCTCGCTCTCGCGAATGCATGACGCTGGTTTCGGTTCGCGTCCGAAATTCAAGAACGCGGGCGAAGCTTGCAGCACTGAGTGGTACGCGGTGTTATACGCGAATCGAAATTTCGCTAAGTGCGCGTCCCACGTACGGTGGTCTTTTTCGATGTAGGATACTATCATCGTTTTTAGTATCCGGTTCACCCTCTCGACAGGATTCGCCTGGGGGTGATACGGGGGTGTCGTCGTGATCGCGATCCCGTAAGTTCGTGCGAGTTCGTGAATCGCTTTATTCACGAATTCGGTACCGTTATCTGTGAGCAATACCTCGGGCGTCCCCCAACGTGAGAAGACAAGGTCTTCCAGCGCGTCCGAAATCTTGGCCCCGGTGGCCTTCCGCAGGGGGCAACACTCGACCCATTTCGTAAAAAGGTCTTGAATTACGAGCAGGTACGAAAACCCTGCACGACTCGGGGGAAGCGGGCCCATAATATCGGTTGCGATAACCATCCACGGCGCGCCGATACGACGCCTTCCCATGAGCCCAGAAGGGAGTGATTGCTCAACCTTCGTTAACTGACACGTGGGGCAGCGTCGCACGTATTCTACGACCGTGCGAAACATTCCCGGCCAATAGTACCGGGTCGCTATTCGATGGTAGGTTTTCTCAACCCCCAAATGACCCGCTTGCACCTCGTCGTGGCTTTCCCTCAAAATTTCAGTTCTTTTCTCGGCCGGTACGACGAGTTTCCACTCGTCTAAATCACCGCCGAGAATTTCGGAGATTAACGGGTCGGTACGACGATGGAAAAGTTGCCCCTCGCGAATGGACCAGTCGGGGTGGCGCTCTGGGCCGCTTTCTACTTCTCGGAATTTCTGATCGAACCACTCGAGTTTCGTCACGGCCGCGGTCACTAATTCGACCCCCCCTTCCCCCGGTTCGACTCCCTCGTACATGCGTGATAACGCGTCCGGTACGCGATTGAGCGCTCCTTTTCGATACTTAATCTCGAAATCGTACTCTAATAATTGGAGCGCCCACCGCGCGAGCCGACCGGAGGGGTTCGACAATTTTCTTAACCACCGTAAACTATTGTGGTCGGTCACGATCGTAAAGTGGTATCCTTCGAGATACGCTCTGTATTTCTCTACGGCCCACACTATCGCGAGGCATTCTAGTTCGGTCGCGGAATATTTTCGTTCAGCCGCGCTAAGCGACCGACTCGCGAACGCGATAACCCTTTCGGTTCCCTCGATCTCTTGTACAAGCACGGCTCCCAGTCCTACCATGCTCGCGTCAGTCTGTAAGGTGAAGGGCACCTCGAAATGTGGGCAGGCCAGGGTTGGGGCGGTCGCGACTAACGTTCGTAATTTTTCGAAAGCGGATTGCTGTTCACGCTCCCACTTCCACTTCGCTTCCTTCCGCAAAAGGATGTTCAGCGGATCCGCGACTGTGGCGAAATCCGGAATGAACCTGCGATACCACGAGGCCATCCCCAGAAATCGCCGCAGTTGTTTTACATTCCGCGGGACCGGAAACGATATTACCGGTGCGACTTTATCGGAATCGACCTTTAACCCTTCCTGGCTGACCACAAATCCGAGGTACCGAACTTCCTCCTTACAGAATTCGCATTTATCCGGGTTTACGAGTAATCCCGCCGATTTTATGCGATCTAGAACCCGTTGGAGCCACTCGAGATGGCCTTCGAACGTGGGTGTCGCGATGATGACGTCATCTAAATACACGAACACGTAAGGCTCCATTTCGGGCCCGATCAACCTGTCTACGAGACGTTGAAAAGTTGCCGGGGCTCCCGTGAGCCCATACGGCATTCTCTTAAATTGGAATAACCCTTTCCCCGGAACGGTAAATGCTGTTATCTCCTTGCTCGATTCTTCGAGCGGAATCTGGAAGTACGCTTGCGAGAGATCGAGGGTCGAAATGTATTTCGCGGCTCGTAATTTATCTAGAATGCTCGACATGATAGGCAGCGGGTACGCGTCTTTCTTAGAAACTTCGTTCACTTTCCGGAAGTCTAAACAAAACCGATATTTGCCGTTCGCTTTCTTTACCATGACGATCGGACTCGACCACTCACTTTCCGACGGCTCGATTATTCCGTTTTCCAGCAGCGAATCCACTTCTCGGTAGATCGCTTGCTGGACGATCGGCGAGACCGGATAGTAACGTTGTTTGATCGGCCTATTATCACCGACATCTATTCGGTGAGCGGTCAGAGTCGTCACGCCAGGCACCCGGTCGAAGCCCTTCATTTCTCGCTCGAGAAACACGCGCAACCGCTCCTTCTGCGACTCGGAAATTCGCTGTAGGCCGCAGCAGAGCGGCTTTTCCGAGATACAACCGAATGAAAATTCTACCTGCGGCCGCGATGCAAAGTGCCATTTCTCCCGATGATATTCGACAACGATACCGAACTGAGCGATCGCGTCGACTCCCAGCAAAACCGGATTTACTAAATTATCTAGGACGTAAGCGAAAATTTCCCTCGTTTGGTCTCTGATTCGTAGCGCAAATCGAGCTTGATCTACGGCGCGATCGACGGCTCCCGTGGCCAGAAGAAAATAACACTCGTTTTCGGCCGTCGTTATCGTGGCGGCCTCCCCCACGACCACAATGGTTTCGCGACTTACGAACGAGAGCGACGAGCCCGAGTCGATCAGTGCGAGCACCCGGTGGAAAGCAATGCGCGCGCCTACGACAAGTAGCGGAGGTTTCGATACGGTTGCTGATCCGAACTCTGTATTCGCTACGCGGGCCGAAATGACTGGGTACGAGGCCGTTCGGGCCCTTACGAGCGGCTTCGGTCGTAGTTTTCCGCCCGCGGAGGGCAACGACGGCAGTCTCTCGCGGTTACCCCGGGTTCCCCGCAACGATAACAATGTCGAGTCTGCGGCTCTGGACATTGGCGCGATCTATGCCCTGGCCGGTGACAATTCCAGCACGTGCTGTCAGCCGCCGGCTGTCTGACCGGCGCAGTGACAGTTCGGCTGGTCTCGGTCGCGGTCGGGTGCGTTCGGCGCGGCTCGTCTCGCGAGCGGTTGAACGGCGGTCGGTTATGACGCGGTTGCTCGGCGATCGGGGGTTCGCGCGGACGAGAGGGGCCCGCACGATACCGCGGTTCCCCTCCTGACGCGTCGACTACCGCGTTAACCCTTTCGTACTCCTTCGGCTTTTCCGGCTCCGCGTCCGCCGCCTTCGCGTATTTCTTCGGGTCGTACGCGAATTCTTTATTCGCTATCGTGTGCACGAGATATTTATCGACGCTTTGCGGCATCGCGAATCGTTCCGCCTCGCGCATTAATGTCGCGAGCTCCGCTACTGACGTAACCGTCCGTTTTTCTATACCGACTCGGCACTCTGCCCTCGCGCCCCAGAAAATGCGGTCGATTTTCATTTGCTCCGACCACGGTCGCTTCAATCGCGCGAACATACTACGCATATTCGCGAGGAAATCGCGAAGCGGTTCTTCGGGTCCTTGCCTTCGAACGAGAATGTCGTGCTCGAGCAGCTGTTGGTAGTCGGGATCGCGGAAATTCTGGTGCCACTCGTATTCGAATTCCTCCCAGGTGGACATCGGAGGGCAGGTGTCAAACCATTTCGCCGCGGTACCGGTGAAACAAATCGGAAGACAGCGTAGGAGGTCGTCATCGCGAACGGTACAGGCTCTTCGCATAACGGAGAGCCTCTTGAAAAATTCCTCCGGGTCTTCCCCGGGTTTCCCTTCAAACGAAAGGTCCCATTTCCGCATGACCTCGTACGCCGTCTTGTTACCCTCAGAGTCGGCCGGAGGGACTGAAGTCGTTACTGCGGCTGGACGCGGTACTGTCGGGGATGGTTTCCATCCCGTCGGTACCTGCAGCATAGTTGGACCAGGGGGGTGGGACTCAGGGTCCTGTTTTATTACAGTCCCGTCGTCCTCACTCCCGTGCGCGCTGTAGTACGATTTGTCGTCCTCCGGCCACTTCGAAACGTAGGTCCTACTACCCTCCGCCATCGCTACCTGAGAGTTATTTACAGAGACAAAAGATCTTGAAATGTGGCCGGTAACGCCGAAGCTGTTTTTCGAACGCGATGTCTCGACTTGTTTTTCACGCGCGACCGTTACCGAAACTTTACCCGGAGCTGTCGAACTCAAGGACCCTCGACCGCGCGGTGTTTATCCGAACGTCCGGGCACGGCTCGGATTCTTCGCTACGATACGAAACTCGACTTCGAGCTCGACTGGATCGCGGTTGCTAACCGAAATCGCTGTCCTTGAGAATCGAAATATTTTCGTTTTCGAAATCTAACCGCCTCACTCAGTGCTGAAGTCCCGTATTCCCAAATATCTCGCAAGGTCGTTACAGGGGGTATCGCGTCCTTGCTTTGTACGCGTCGATAGTCGTTCGCACACAAAAAAAATACAAAAAAAAAGACTAACTACGCGACGAACACGAGGGAATTTGCCTCTACAGGCGGGGAACAAAAGGAAACACCGAAGACGTACACTCCAACAAGCACAAATTTCAATAAATTAAATAAATTAACAAGAAATACGTGGGCAAGAATTAAGAAAAAAAAATCTTGTCGAGCTGGCTCGCCTCAACAAGTCCTCGTATCGCGAGGAACCTCGAAAGTCACGCGACGGAACGTGGTTGTGCGTGGCTTTCGTGTGATACGTTCGTGAGAGTAGTTTCACGAATACGGAGAAATTTTCGTGCGTTGCTTTAATTTTCTCTAATCGCCGAACCCGTGTCTCGCAATTCCCGTCGATTCTCCTAATTCCGCGCGGGTGATCACGGCGTGCCGGAAGGTCGATACGCGATCTGCCCTGTGAGAGTCTTTCGTCAACCCGTGCCTCTCTCCGTGTTCAGGGAAAACCCTTTCGAAAGAGAGGTCCCTGTTCGGGCGCCAATTTGTCACGTTAACCTTTTTCCGTCGAGCTGTTAGACCCGCGGAAGCCGGTTACCTTCGGGCCTTGCAGGCGCTGAGACCAGGCCGCGTGCAAGCCGAGTGCACGCGGTCCGCCCGAGACAATACGAGACTCGAAGATTCGACGATTTCCTCACGAAAGCTAACGGTTCGGGCGCCAGGCACCGCAAGGATGCCACACGAAACGCAAAACTCTGCTCGAGCTCGGAGACGCCGAGGTCGAGAGCCGAATCTTCGAGATACGCGGATCGAAAATGACGTCACGACTAGGCCAGATGGTTCGAACACGGGGTGACTAGGACAGCCCTCTCGGCAGGACGGATCTCACAGGGAATCGAATAATTCGACTACGATATGGTCTCGAGCTATTTATTGTAGCAGTCGTTGATTTACAAAATCAGCGGCCACGTGGCCGCGACCCGAGAGCCCGCGCTCTTCATACAAGATAGCGAAAAGATGGCCGTTCGCTGCGCGGTTGTCCTACCGATTTCGCTCGCAACGATACCGCTGACAATTATCGTCGTTTCGTTCGCAACGAACTTCGGAAACGCGAGGCGCAGATGACCGGCGAACTGCGAGACTGCCGCGATGACTTCCGCACGTGAATCGCCCCGACGCGTACGTTATCGATCACGCGATCGAACGCCGACGGCCAGAATACGCGTTTCGACAGGAGACACAGGATTCGAGAAACGCGAAGATACCGAATTGAATTACTTTCACGAACGCGACTCCTCGGAAGACACTCTTCCGCACGCAATTTACAGAGGAAAACTCTCCCGAGATATTCCCGAACAATCTCAAAGCATTCCGAGAGGAATGCGAGCGAATTATCGAGGACCGAACGGGAAGCGTTCGTCCTCGCACGACGAAGGTCGAGCCGGCGCGCAACGAAAATACCGAATGGATCACAAGTGCGACTTACCGTTTCTCGTGCTGTTTTTCGCTCTAGGTAGAATCGAATGGCTCCCGATAGAGCTGGCTGTACGGCCGGGCTAGATTGGACGGAGTCCTAGGCGCACGAAACCCTCACAGGACACGCACTTTTCGCGGCGCAATTACTGATTGCTCGTGGCACGAGTTTGGGAGACAAAAAGGCGTGTACGTCGGACGATAGCCAGCGCGACAGTGATCCATCGATTTTCGGCCGCCTAGCGGATCGAACGCGGTTCCCCCCACTCGACCGCTTTTCCGAATTGCTTATGGCGTGTTTCCACGGCGTGACTCGGCGGCACAGGAGCGTTCCCTCTTCGCGCCCTAGGGCCCCGGGCAATCACGAAATTGGTCAAGGAGCCTATCGCTCGACTTGACCAGCGGAGGGGCTTCCTCTTCTTGGCTACGAGGGCACCGACCCCGGGGCAGCTCTCCCTTGATGGGGCGAGACGACGTCAGGGTGTACCGTCAGTCCGTATCGGACGAGATGTTCGCAAGCTGCTGTCCTGGCGGCGCCTCCGGTTTGCTTGCCGAGTGTCCTCGCACCAAGCTCTAATTTCTCGAAACGGCCATTCGCTTTTCCGTCGGGAGCTTTCTGGCCTTGGGGCGATTGTTCATTTCCCGTGACAATTCGGACGATCGGTGGTTCCTTCTGCGCGTTCCATATACGGCCCTGAAACTTGCCGTTCTCGGCACGCGCGACAGATGTCATTAGGAGGTCCTCGATAATATCGGAATCTCTTAGAGGAGCGCTCTCGAATCCTGTCTCGGTACGTGTCCCGTTAGAGGGCGGTCCGGTCCTTTATCGCTCTCGAAAATATGCACGAAACAAACGGAGAAGGGACGTCGCAAACGTTGCAACGTCACACCACACAACCTGCGCATGCGCATCCCACAAAACCTCGCACGTGTTTTTACTCGACTAGCCTGCGGGATGCATCCTCTCGCACGTGTTTTTGCTCGACTAGGCATGCGCATCCCAAAAAACCTGCGCATGCGCATCCCAAAAAATCTGCGCATGCGCATCCCACAAAACCTGCGCATGCGCATCCCACAAAACCTCGCACGTGTTTGTGCTCGACTAGCCTGCGGGATGCATCCTTTCGCACGTGTTTTTACTCGACTAGCCTGCGGGATGCATCCTCTCGCACGTGTTTTTGCTCGACTAGCCATGCGCATCCCAAAAAACCTGCGCATGCGCATCCCAAAAAATCTGCGCATGCGCATCCCACAAAACCTGCGCATGCGCATCCCACAAAACCTCGCACGTGTTTGTGCTCGACTAGCCTGCGGGATGCATCCTTTCGCACGTGTTTTTACTCGACTAGCCTGCGGGATGCATCCTCTCGCACGTGTTTTTGCTCGACTAGCCTGCGGGATGCATCCTCTCGCACGTGTTTTTGCTCGACTAGGCATGCGCATCCCAAAAAACCTGCGCATGCGCATCCCACAAAACCTCGCACGTTTTTTTACTCGACTAGCCTGCGGGATGCATCCTCTCGCACGTGTTTTTGCTCGACTAGCCATGCGCATCCCAAAAAACCTGCGCATGCGCATCCCAAAAAATCTGCGCATGCGCATCCCACAAAACCTGCGCATGCGCATCCCACAAAACCTCGCACGTGTTTGTGCTCGACTAGCCTGCGGGATGCATCCTTTCGCACGTGTTTTTACTCGACTAGCCTGCGGGATGCATCCTCTGGCACGTGTTTTTGCTCGACTAGCCTGCGGGATGCATCCTCTCGCACGTGTTTTTGCTCGACTAGCCTGCGGGATGCATCCTCTCGCACGTGTTTGTGCTCGACTAGCCTGCGGGATGCATCCTCTCGCACGTGTTTTTACTCGACTAGCCTGCGGGATGCATCCTCTCGCACGTGTTTTTGCTCGACTAGCCTGCGGGATGCATCCTCTCGCACGTGTTTTTACTCGACTAGCCTGCGGGAAGCATCCTCTCGCACGTGTTTTTACTCGACTAGCCTGCGGGATGCATCCTCTCGCACGTGTTTTTACTCGACTACCCTGCGGGATCCATCCTCTCGCACGTGTATTTGCTCGACTAGCCATGCGCATCCCAAAAAACCTGCGCATGCGCATCCCACAAAACCTGCGCATGCGCATCCCACAAAACCTGCGCATGCGCATCCCACAGAACCGCCCACGTGTTTTTACTCGACTAGCCTGCGGGATGCATCCTCTCTTACGTGTTTTTACTCGACTACCCTGCGGGATGCATCCTCTCGCACGTGTTTTTGCTCGACTAGCCATGCGCATCCCATAAAACCTGCGCATGCGCATCCCACAAAACCTGCGCATGCGCATCCCACAAAACCTCGCACGTGTTTTTACTCGACTAGCCTGCGGGATGCATCCCCTCGCACGTGTTTTTACTTGACTAGCCTGCGGGATGCATCCTCTCGCACGTGTTTTTACTCGACTAGCCTGCGGGATGCATCCTCTCGCACGTGTTTGTGCTCGACTAGCCTGCGGGATGCATCCTTTCGCACGTGTTTTTACTCGACTAGCCTGCGGGATGCATCCTCTCGCACGTGTTTTTACTCGACTAGCCTGCGGGATGCATCCTCTCGCACGTGTTTTTACTCGACTACCCTGCGGGATGCATCCTCTCGCACGTGTTTTTGCTCGACTAGGCATGCGCATCCCAAAAAACCTGCGCATGCGCATCCCAAAAAACCTGCGAATGCGCATCCCACAAAACCTGCGCATGCGCATCCCACAAAACCTCGCACGTGTTTGTGCTCGACTAGCCTGCGGGATGCATCCTTTCGCACGTGTTTTTACTCGACTAGCCTGCGGGATGCATCCTCTCGCACGTGTTTTTGCTCGACTAGCCTGCGGGATGCATCCTCTCGCACGTGTTTTTGTTCGACTAGGCATGCGCATCCCAAAAAACCTGCGCATGCGCATCCCAAAAAACATGCGCATGCGCATCCCACAAAACCTGCGCATGCGCATCCCACAAAACCTCGCACGTGTTTTTACTCGACTAGCCTGCGGGATGCATCCTCTCGCACGTGTTTTTGCTCGACTAGCCATGCGCATCCCAAAAAACCTGCGCATGCGCATCCCAAAAAATCTGCGCATGCGCATCCCACAAAACCTTCGCATGCGCATCCCACAAAACCTGCGCATGCGCATCCCACAAAACCTCGCACGTGTTTGTGCTTGACTAGCCTGCGGGATGCATCCTTTCGCACGTGTTTTTACTCGACTAGCCTGCGGGATGCATCCTCTCGCACGTGTTTTTGCTCGACTAGCCTGCGGGATGCATCCTCTCGCACGTGTTTTTACTCGACTAGCCTGCGGGATGCATCCTCTCGCACGTGTTTTTGCTCGACTAGCCTGCGGGATGCATCCTCTCGCACGTGTTTATGCTCGACTAGCCTGCGGGATGCATCCTCTCGCACGTGTTTTTACTCGACTAGCCTGCGGGATGCATCCTCTCGCACGTGTTTTTACTCGACTACCCTGCGGGATCCATCCTCTCGCACGTGTATTTGCTCGACTAGCCATGCGCATCCCAAAAAACCTGCGCATGCGCATCCCACAAAACCTGCGCATGCGCATCCCACAAAACCTGCGCATGCGCATCCCACAGAACCGCCCACGTGTTTTTACTCGACTAGCCTGCGGGATGCATCCTGTCTTACGTGTTTTTACTCGACTACCCTGCGGGATGCATCCTCTCGCACGTGTTTTTGCTCGACTAGCCATGCGCATCCCATAAAACCTGCGCATGCGCATCCCACAAAACCTGCGCATGCGCATCCCACAAAACTTCGCACGTGTTTTTACTCGACTAGCCTGCGGGATGCATCCCCTCGCACGTGTTTTTACTCGACTAGCCTGCGGGATGCATCCTCTCGCACGTGTTTTTACTCGACTAGCCTGCGGGATGCATCCTCTCGCACGTGTTTGTGCTCGACTAGCCTGCGGGATGCATCCTTTCGCACGTGTTTTTACTCGATTAGCCTGCGGGATGCATCCTCTCGCACGTGTTTTTACTCGACTAGCCTGCGGGATGCATCCTCTCGCACGTGTTTTTACTCGACTACCCTGCGGGATGCATCCTCTCGCACGTGTTTTTGCTCGACTAGGCATGCGCATCCCAAAAAACCTGCGCATGCGCATCCCAAAAAACCTGCGAATGCGCATCCCACAAAACCTGCGCATGCGCATCCCACAAAACCTCGCACGTGTTTGTGCTCGACTAGCCTGCGGGATGCATCCTTTCGCACGTGTTTTTACTCGACTAGCCTGCGGGATGCATCCTCTCGCACGTGTTTTTGCTCGACTAGCCTGCGGGATGCATCCTCTCGCACGTGTTTTTGCTCGACTAGCCTGCGGGATGCATCCTCTCGCACGTGTTTTTACTCGACTAGCCTGCGGGAAGCATCCTCTCGCACGTGTTTTTACTCGACTAGCCTGCGGGATGCATCCTCTCGCACGTGTTTTTACTCGACTACCCTGCGGGATCCATCCTCTCGCACGTGTATTTGCTCGACTAGCCATGCGCATCCCAAAAAACCTGCGCATGCGCATCCCACAAAACCTGCGCATGCGCATCCCACAAAACCTGCGCATGCGCATCCCACAGAACCGCCCACGTGTTTTTACTCGACTAGCCTGCGGGATGCATCCTCTCTTACGTGTTTTTACTCGACTACCCTGCGGGATGCATCCTCTCGCACGTGTTTTTGCTCGACTAGCCATGCGCATCCCATAAAACCTGCGCATGCGCATCCCACAAAACCTGCGCATGCGCATCCCACAAAACCTCGCGCGTGTTTTTACTCGACTAGCCTGCGGGATGCATCCCCTCGCACGTGTTTTTACTCGACTAGCCTGCGGGATGCATCCTCTCGCACGTGTTTTTACTCGACTAGCCTGCGGGATGCATCCTCTCGCACGTGTTTGTGCTCGACTAGCCTGCGGGATGCATCCTTTCGCACGTGTTTTTACTCGACTAGCCTGCGGGATGCATCCTCTCGCACGTGTTTTTACTCGACTAGCCTGCGGGATGCATCCTCTCGCACGTGTTTTTACTCGACTACCCTGCGGGATGCATCCTCTCGCACGTGTTTTTGCTCGACTAGGCATGCGCATCCCAAAAAACCTGCGCATGCGCATCCCAAAAAACCTGCGAATGCGCATCCCACAAAACCTGCGCATGCGCATCCCACAAAACCTCGCACGTGTTTGTGCTCGACTAGCCTGCGGGATGCATCCTTTCGCACGTGTTTTTACTCGACTAGCCTGCGGGATGCATCCTCTCGCACGTGTTTTTGCTCGACTAGCCTGCGGGATGCATCCTCTCGCACGTGTTTTTGTTCGACTAGGCATGCGCATCCCAAAAAACCTGCGCATGCGCATCCCAAAAAACATGCGCATGCGCATCCCACAAAACCTGCGCATGCGCATCCCACAAAACCTCGCACGTGTTTTTACTCGACTAGCCTGCGGGATGCATCCTCTCGCACGTGTTTTTGCTCGACTAGCCATGCGCATCCCAAAAAACCTGCGCATGCGCATCCCAAAAAATCTGCGCATGCGCATCCCACAAAACCTTCGCATGCGCATCCCACAAAACCTGCGCATGCGCATCCCACAAAACCTCGCACGTGTTTGTGCTTGACTAGCCTGCGGGATGCATCCTTTCGCACGTGTTTTTACTCGACTAGCCTGCGGGATGCATCCTCTCGCACGTGTTTTTGCTCGACTAGCCTGCGGGATGCATCCTCTCGCACGTGTTTTTGCTCGACTAGGCATGCGCATCCCAAAAAACCTGCGCATGCGCATCCCACAAAACCTCGCACGTGTTTTTACTCGACTAGCCTGCGGGATGCATCCTCTCGCACGTGTTTTTGCTCGACTAGCCATGCGCATCCCAAAAAACCTGCGCATGCGCATCCCAAAAAATCTGCGCATGCGCATCCCAAAAAACCTGCGCATGCGCATCCCAAAAAACCTGCGCATGCGCATCCCAAAAAATCTGCGCATGCGCATCCCACAAAACCTGCGCATGCGCATCCCACAAAACCTCGCACGTGTTTGTGCTCGACTAGCCTGCGGGATGCATCCTTTCGCACGTGTTTTTACTCGACTAGCCTGCGGGATGCATCCTCTCGCACGTGTTTTTGCTCGACTAGCCATGCGCATCCCAAAAAACCTGCGCATGCGCATCCCAAAAAATCTGCGCATGCGCATCCCACAAAACCTGCGCATGCGCATCCCACAAAACCTCGCACGTGTTTGTGCTCGACTAGCCTGCGGGATGCATCCTTTCGCACGTGTTTTTACTCGACTAGCCTGCGGGATGCATCCTCTCGCACGTGTTTTTACTCGACTAGCCTGCGGGATGCATCCTCTCGCACGTGTTTTTACTCGACTACCCTGCGGGATGCATTCTCTCGCACGTGTTTTTGCTCGACTAGCCATGCGCATCCCAAAAAACCTGCGCATGCGCATCCCAAAAAACCTGCGTATGCGCATCCCACAAAACCTGCGCATGAGCATCCCACAAAACCTCGCACGTGTTTGTGCTCGACTAGCCTGCGGGATGCATCCTTTCGCACGTGTTTTTACTCGACTAGCCTGCGGGATGCATCCTCTCGCACGTGTTTTTGCTCGACTAGCCTGCGGGATGCATCCTCTCGCACGTGTTTTTGCTCGACTAGGCATGCGCATCCCAAAAAACCTGCGCATGCGCATCCCACAAAACCTCGCACGTGTTTTTACTCGACTAGCCTGCGGGATGCATCCTCTCGCACGTGTTTTTGCTCGACTAGCCATGCGCATCCCAAAAAACCTGCGCATGCGCATCCCAAAAAATCTGCGCATGCGCATCCCACAAAACCTGCGCATGCGCATCCCACAAAACCTCGCACGTGCTTGTGCTCGACTAGCCTGCGGGATGCATCCTTTCGCACGTGTTTTTACTCGACTAGCCTGCGGGATGCATCCTCTGGCACGTGTTTTTGCTCGACTAGCCTGCGGGATGCATCCTCTCGCACGTGTTTTTGCTCGACTAGCCTGCGGGATGCATCCTCTCGCACGTGTTTGTGCTCGACTAGCCTGCGGGATGCATCCTCTCGCACGTGTTTTTACTCGACTAGCCTGCGGGATGCATCCTCTCGCACGTGTTTTTGCTCGACTAGCCTGCGGGATGCATCCTCTCGCACGTGTTTTTACTCGACTAGCCTGCGGGAAGCATCCTCTCGCACGTGTTTTTACTCGACTAGCCTGCGGGATGCATCCTCTCGCACGTGTTTTTGCTCGACTAGCCTGCGGGATGCATCCTCTCGCACGTGTTTTTGCTCGACTAGGCATGCGCATCCCAAAAAACCTGCGCATGCGCATCCCAAAAAACCTGCGCATGCGCATCCCACAAAACCTCGCACGTGTTTTTACTCGACTAGCCTGCGGGATGCATCCTCTCGCACGTGTTTTTGCTCGACTAGCCATGCGCATCCCAAAAAACCTGCGCATGCGCATCCCAAAAAATCTGCGCATGCGCATCCCACAAAACCTGCGCATGCGCATCCACACAACCTGCGCATGCGCATCCCACAAAACCTCGCACGTGTTTTTACTCGACTAGCCTGCGGGATGCATCCTCTCGCACGTGTTTTTGCTCGACTAGCCTGCGGGATGCATCCTCTCGCACGTGTTTTTGCTCGACTAGGCATGCGCATCCCAAAAAACCTGCGCATGCGCATCCCACAAAACCTCGCACGTGTTTTTACTCGACTAGCCTGCGGGATGCATCCTCTCGCACGTGTTTTTGCTCGACTAGCCATGCGCATCCCAAAAAACCTGCGCATGCGCATCCCAAAAAATCTGCGTATGCGCATCCCAAAAAACCTGCGCATGCGCATCCCAAAAAACCTGCGCATGCGCATCCACACAACCTGCGCATGCGCATCCCACAAAACCTCGCACGTGTTTTTACTCGACTAGCCTGCGGGATGCATCCTCTCGCACGTGTTTTTGCTCGACTAGCCTGCGGGATGCATCCTCTCGCACGTGTTTTTGCTCGACTAGGCATGCGCATCCCAAAAAACCTGCGCATGCGCATCCCAAAAAATCTGCGCATGCGCATCCCACAAAACCTGCGTATGCGCATCCCACAAAACCTCGCACGTGTTTGTGCTCGACTAGCCTGCGGGATGCATCCTTTCGCACGTGTTTTTACTCGACTAGCCTGCGGGATGCATCCTCTCGCACGTGTTTTTGCTCGACTAGCCATGCGCATCCCAAAAAACCTGCGCATGCGCATCCCAAAAAATCTGCGCATGCGCATCCCACAAATCCTGCGCATGCGCATCCCACAAAACCTCGCACGTGTTTGTGCTCGACTAGCCTGCGGGATGCATCCTTTCGCACGTGTTTTTACTCGACTAGCCTGCGGGATGCATCCTCTCGCACGTGTTTTTACTCGACTAGCCTGCGGGATGCATCCTCTCGCACGTGTTTTTACTCGACTACCCTGCGGGATGCATTCTCTCGCACGTGTTTTTGCTCGACTAGCCATGCGCATCCCAAAAAACCTGCGCATGCGCATCCCAAAAAACCTGCGTATGCGCATCCCACAAAACCTGCGCATGAGCATCCCACAAAACCTCGCACGTGTTTGTGCTCGACTAGCCTGCGGGATGCATCCTTTCGCACGTGTTTTTACTCGACTAGCCTGCGGGATGCATCCTCTCGCACGTGTTTTTGCTCGACTAGCCTGCGGGATGCATCCTCTCGCACGTGTTTTTGCTCGACTAGGCATGCGCATCCCAAAAAACCTGCGCATGCGCATCCCACAAAACCTCGCACGTTTTTTTACTCGACTAGCCTGCGGGATGCATCCTCTCGCACGTGTTTTTGCTCGACTAGCCATGCGCATCCCAAAAAACCTGCGCATGCGCATCCCAAAAAATCTGCGCATGCGCATCCCACAAAACCTGCGCATGCGCATCCCACAAAACCTCGCACGTGTTTGTGCTCGACTAGCCTGCGGGATGCATCCTTTCGCACGTGTTTTTACTCGACTAGCCTGCGGGATGCATCCTCTGGCACGTGTTTTTGCTCGACTAGCCTGCGGGATGCATCCTCTCGCACGTGTTTTTGCTCGACTAGCCTGCGGGATGCATCCTCTCGCACGTGTTTGTGCTCGACTAGCCTGCGGGATGCATCCTCTCGCACGTGTTTTTACTCGACTAGCCTGCGGGATGCATCCTCTCGCACGTGTTTTTGCTCGACTAGCCTGCGGGATGCATCCTCTCGCACGTGTTTCTACTCGACTAGCCTGCGGGAAGCATCCTCTCGCACGTGTTTTTACTCGACTAGCCTGCGGGATGCATCCTCTCGCACGTGTTTTTACTCGACTACCCTGCGGGATCCATCCTCTCGCACGTGTATTTGCTCGACTAGCCATGCGCATCCCAAAAAACCTGCGCATGCGCATCCCACAAAACCTGCGCATGCGCATCCCACAAAACCTGCGCATGCGCATCCCACAGAACCGCCCACGTGTTTTTACTCGACTAGCCTGCGGGATGCATCCTCTCTTACGTGTTTTTACTCGACTACCCTGCGGGATGCATCCTCTCGCACGTGTTTTTGCTCGACTAGCCATGCGCATCCCATAAAACCTGCGCATGCGCATCCCACAAAACCTGCGCATGCGCATCCCACAAAACCTCGCACGTGTTTTTACTCGACTAGCCTGCGGGATGCATCCCCTCGCACGTGTTTTTACTTGACTAGCCTGCGGGATGCATCCTCTCGCACGTGTTTTTACTCGACTAGCCTGCGGGATGCATCCTCTCGCACGTGTTTGTGCTCGACTAGCCTGCGGGATGCATCCTTTCGCACGTGTTTTTACTCGACTAGCCTGCGGGATGCATCCTCTCGCACGTGTTTTTACTCGACTAGCCTGCGGGATGCATCCTCTCGCACGTGTTTTTACTCGACTACCCTGCGGGATGCATCCTCTCGCACGTGTTTTTGCTCGACTAGGCATGCGCATCCCAAAAAACCTGCGCATGCGCATCCCAAAAAACCTGCGAATGCGCATCCCACAAAACCTGCGCATGCGCATCCCACAAAACCTCGCACGTGTTTGTGCTCGACTAGCCTGCGGGATGCATCCTTTAGCACGTGTTTTTACTCGACTAGCCTGCGGGATGCATCCTCTCGCACGTGTTTTTGCTCGACTAGCCTGCGGGATGCATCCTCTCGCACGTGTTTTTGTTCGACTAGGCATGCGCATCCCAAAAAACCTGCGCATGCGCATCCCAAAAAACATGCGCATGCGCATCCCACAAAACCTGCGCATGCGCATCCCACAAAACCTCGCACGTGTTTTTACTCGACTAGCCTGCGGGATGCATCCTCTCGCACGTGTTTTTGCTCGACTAGCCATGCGCATCCCAAAAAACCTGCGCATGCGCATCCCAAAAAATCTGCGCATGCGCATCCCACAAAACCTTCGCATGCGCATCCCACAAAACCTGCGCATGCGC
This sequence comes from Lasioglossum baleicum, assembly GCF_051020765.1. NCBI lineage: Eukaryota > Metazoa > Arthropoda > Insecta > Hymenoptera > Halictidae > Lasioglossum > Lasioglossum baleicum. The sequence goes on from NW_027469270.1 coordinate 58,274, forward strand.
ATCCCACAAAACCTCGCACGTGTTTGTGCTTGACTAGCCTGCGGGATGCATCCTTTCGCACGTGTTTTTACTCGACTAGCCTGCGGGATGCATCCTCTCGCACGTGTTTTTGCTCGACTAGCCTGCGGGATGCATCCTCTCGCACGTGTTTTTACTCGACTAGCCTGCGGGATGCATCCTCTCGCACGTGTTTTTGCTCGACTAGCCTGCGGGATGCATCCTCTCGCACGTGTTTATGCTCGACTAGCCTGCGGGATGCATCCTCTCGCACGTGTTTTTACTCGACTAGCCTGCGGGATGCATCCTCTCGCACGTGTTTTTACTCGACTACCCTGCGGGATCCATCCTCCCGCACGTGTATTTGCTCGACTAGCCATGCGCATCCCAAAAAACCTGCGCATGCGCATCCCACAAAACCTGCGCATGCGCATCCCACAAAACCTGCGCATGCGCATCCCACAGAACCGCCCACGTGTTTTTACTCGACTAGCCTGCGGGATGCATCCTCTCTTACGTGTTTTTACTCGACTACCCTGCGGGATGCATCCTCTCGCACGTGTTTTTGCTCGACTAGCCATGCGCATCCCATAAAACCTGCGCATGCGCATCCCACAAAACCTGCGCATGCGCATCCCACAAAACTTCGCACGTGTTTTTACTCGACTAGCCTGCGGGATGCATCCCCTCGCACGTGTTTTTACTCGACTAGCCTGCGGGATGCATCCTCTCGCACGTGTTTTTACTCGACTAGCCTGCGGGATGCATCCTCTCGCACGTGTTTGTGCTCGACTAGCCTGCGGGATGCATCCTTTCGCACGTGTTTTTACTCGATTAGCCTGCGGGATGCATCCTCTCGCACGTGTTTTTACTCGACTAGCCTGCGGGATGCATCCTCTCGCACGTGTTTTTACTCGACTACCCTGCGGGATGCATCCTCTCGCACGTGTTTTTGCTCGACTAGGCATGCGCATCCCAAAAAACCTGCGCATGCGCATCCCAAAAAACCTGCGAATGCGCATCCCACAAAACCTGCGCATGCGCATCCCACAAAACCTCGCACGTGTTTGTGCTCGACTAGCCTGCGGGATGCATCCTTTCGCACGTGTTTTTACTCGACTAGCCTGCGGGATGCATCCTCTCGCACGTGTTTTTGCTCGACTAGCCTGCGGGATGCATCCTCTCGCACGTGTTTTTGCTCGACTAGCCTGCGGGATGCATCCTCTCGCACGTGTTTTTACTCGACTAGCCTGCGGGAAGCATCCTCTCGCACGTGTTTTTACTCGACTAGCCTGCGGGATGCATCCTCTCGCACGTGTTTTTACTCGACTACCCTGCGGGATCCATCCTCTCGCACGTGTATTTGCTCGACTAGCCATGCGCATCCCAAAAAACCTGCGCATGCGCATCCCACAAAACCTGCGCATGCGCATCCCACAAAACCTGCGCATGCGCATCCCACAGAACCGCCCACGTGTTTTTACTCGACTAGCCTGCGGGATGCATCCTCTCTTACGTGTTTTTACTCGACTACCCTGCGGGATGCATCCTCTCGCACGTGTTTTTGCTCGACTAGCCATGCGCATCCCATAAAACCTGCGCATGCGCATCCCACAAAACCTGCGCATGCGCATCCCACAAAACCTCGCGCGTGTTTTTACTCGACTAGCCTGCGGGATGCATCCCCTCGCACGTGTTTTTACTCGACTAGCCTGCGGGATGCATCCTCTCGCACGTGTTTTTACTCGACTAGCCTGCGGGATGCATCCTCTCGCACGTGTTTGTGCTCGACTAGCCTGCGGGATGCATCCTTTCGCACGTGTTTTTACTCGACTAGCCTGCGGGATGCATCCTCTCGCACGTGTTTTTACTCGACTAGCCTGCGGGATGCATCCTCTCGCACGTGTTTTTACTCGACTACCCTGCGGGATGCATCCTCTCGCACGTGTTTTTGCTCGACTAGGCATGCGCATCCCAAAAAACCTGCGCATGCGCATCCCAAAAAACCTGCGAATGCGCATCCCACAAAACCTGCGCATGCGCATCCCACAAAACCTCGCACGTGTTTGTGCTCGACTAGCCTGCGGGATGCATCCTTTCGCACGTGTTTTTACTCGACTAGCCTGCGGGATGCATCCTCTCGCACGTGTTTTTGCTCGACTAGCCTGCGGGATGCATCCTCTCGCACGTGTTTTTGTTCGACTAGGCATGCGCATCCCAAAAAACCTGCGCATGCGCATCCCAAAAAACATGCGCATGCGCATCCCACAAAACCTGCGCATGCGCATCCCACAAAACCTCGCACGTGTTTTTACTCGACTAGCCTGCGGGATGCATCCTCTCGCACGTGTTTTTGCTCGACTAGCCATGCGCATCCCAAAAAACCTGCGCATGCGCATCCCAAAAAATCTGCGCATGCGCATCCCACAAAACCTTCGCATGCGCATCCCACAAAACCTGCGCATGCGCATCCCACAAAACCTCGCACGTGTTTGTGCTTGACTAGCCTGCGGGATGCATCCTTTCGCACGTGTTTTTACTCGACTAGCCTGCGGGATGCATCCTCTCGCACGTGTTTTTGCTCGACTAGCCTGCGGGATGCATCCTCTCGCACGTGTTCTTACTCGACTAGCCTGCGGGATGCATCCTCTCGCACGTGTTTTTGCTCGACTAGCCTGCGGGATGCATCCTCTCGCACGTGTTTTTGCTCGACTAGCCTGCGGGATGCATCCTCTCGCACGTGTTTTTACTCGACTACCCTGCGGGATGCATCCTCTCGCACGTGTTTTTACTCGACTACCCTGCGGGATCCATCCTCTCGCACGTCTATTTGCTCGACTAGCCATGCGCATCCCAAAAAACCTGCGCATGCGCATCCCACAAAACCTGCGCATGCGCATCCCACAAAACCTGCGCATGCGCATCCCACAGAACCGCCCACGTGTTTTTACTCGACTAGCCTGCGGGATGCATCCTCTCTTACGTGTTTTTACTCGACTACCCTGCGGGATGAATCCTCTCGCACGTGTTTTTGCTCGACTAGCCATGCGCATCCCATAAAACCTGCGCATGCGCATCCCACAAAACCTGCGCATGCGCATCCCACAAAACTTCGCACGTGTTTTTACTCGACTAGCCTGCGGGATGCATCCCCTCGCACGTGTTTTTACTCGACTAGCCTGCGGGATGCATCCTCTCGCACGTGTTTTTACTCGACTAGCCTGCGGGATGCATCCTCTCGCACGTGTTTGTGCTCGACTAGCCTGCGGGATGCATCCTTTCGCACGTGTTTTTACTCGACTAGCCTGCGGGATGCATCCTCTCGCACGTGTTTTTACTCGACTAGCCTGCGGGATGCATCCTCTCGCACGTGTTTTTACTCGACTACCCTGCGGGATGCATCCTCTCGCACGTGTTTTTGCTCGACTAGGCATGCGCATCCCAAAAAACCTGCGAATGCGCATCCCACAAAACCTGCGCATGCGCATCCCACAAAACCTCGCACGTGTTTGTGCTCGACTAGCCTGCGGGATGCATCCTTTCGCACGTGTTTTTACTCGACTAGCCTGCGGGATGCATCCTCTCGCACGTGTTTTTGCTCGACTAGCCTGCGGGATGCATCCTCTCGCACGTGTTTTTGTTCGACTAGGCATGCGCATCCCAAAAAACCTGCGCATGCGCATCCCAAAAAACATGCGCATGCGCATCCCACAAAACCTGCGCATGCGCATCCCACAAAACCTCGCACGTGTTTTTACTCGACTAGCCTGCGGGATGCATCCTCTCGCACGTGTTTTTGCTCGACTAGCCATGCGCATCCCAAAAAACCTGCGCATGCGCATCCCAAAAAATCTGCGCATGCGCATCCCACAAAACCTTCGCATGCGCATCCCACAAAACCTGCGCATGCGCATCCCACAAAACCTCGCACGTGTTTGTGCTTGACTAGCCTGCGGGATGCATCCTTTCGCACGTGTTTTTACTCGACTAGGCATGCGCATCCCAAAAAACCTGCGCATGCGCATCCCAAAAAACCTGCGAATGCGCATCCCACAAAACCTGCGCATGCGCATCCCACAAAACCTCGCACGTGTTTGTGCTCGACTAGCCTGCGGGATGCATCCTTTCGCACGTGTTTTTACTCGACTAGCCTGCGGGATGCATCCTCTCGCACGTGTTTTTGCTCGACTAGCCTGCGGGATGCATCCTCTCGCACGTGTTTTTGTTCGACTAGGCATGCGCATCCCAAAAAACCTGCGCATGCGCATCCCAAAAAACATGCGCATGCGCATCCCACAAAACCTCGCACGTGTTTTTACTCGACTAGCCTGCGGGATGCATCCTCTCGCACGTGTTTTTGCTCGACTAGCCATGCGCATCCCAAAAAACCTGCGCATGCGCATCCCAAAAAATCTGCGCATGCGCATCCCACAAAACCTTCGCATGCGCATCCCACAAAACCTGCGCATGCGCATCCCACAAAACCTCGCACGTGTTTGTGCTTGACTAGCCTGCGGGATGCATCCTTTCGCACGTGTTTTTACTCGACTAGCCTGCGGGATGCATCCTCTCGCACGTGTTTTTGCTCGACTAGCCTGCGGGATGCATCCTCTCGCACGTGTTCTTACTCGACTAGCCTGCGGGATGCATCCTCTCGCACGTGTTTTTGCTCGACTAGCCTGCGGGATGCATCCTCTCGCACGTGTTTTTGCTCGACTAGCCTGCGGGATGCATCCTCTCGCACGTGTTTTTACTCGACTAGCCTGCGGGATGCATCCTCTCGCACGTGTTTTTACTCGACTACCCTGCGGGATCCATCCTCTCGCACGTCTATTTGCTCGACTAGCCATGCGCATCCCAAAAAACCTGCGCAGGCGCATCCCACAAAACCTGCGCATGCGCATCCCACAAAACCTGCGCATGCGCATCCCACAGAACCGCCCACGTGTTTTTACTCGACTAGCCTGCGGGATGCATCCTCTCGCACGTGTTTTTGCTCGACTAGCCTGCGGGATGCATCCTCTCGCACGTGTTTTTGTTCGACTAGGCATGCGCATCCCAAAAAACCTGCGCATGCGCATCCCAAAAAACATGCGCATGCGCATCCCACAAAACCTGCGCATGCGCATCCCACAAAACCTCGCACGTGTTTTTACTCGACTAGCCTGCGGGATGCATCCTCTCGCACGTGTTTTTGCTCGACTAGCCATGCGCATCCCAAAAAACCTGCGCATGCGCATCCCAAAAAATCTGCGCATGCGCATCCCACAAAACCTTCGCATGCGCATCCCACAAAACCTGCGCATGCGCATCCCACAAAACCTCGCACGTGTTTGTGCTTGACTAGCCTGCGGGATGCATCCTTTCGCACGTGTTTTTACTCGACTAGCCTGCGGGATGCATCCTCTCGCACGTGTTTTTGCTCGACTAGCCTGCGGGATGCATCCTCTCGCACGTGTTTTTACTCGACTAGCCTGCGGGATGCATCCTCTCGCACGTGTTTTTGCTCGACTAGCCTGCGGGATGCATCCTCTCGCACGTGTTTTTGCTCGACTAGCCTGCGGGATGCATCCTCTCGCACGTGTTTTTACTCGACTAGCCTGCGGGATGCATCCTCTCGCACGTGTTTTTACTCGACGACCCTGCGGGATGCATCCTCTCGCACGTGTTTTTGCTCGACTAGCCATGCGCATCCCAAAAAACCTGCGCATGCGCATCTCAAAAAACCTGCGCATGCGCATCCCACAAAACCTGCGCATGCGCATCCCACAAAACCTCGCACGTGTTTGTGCTCGACTAGCCTGCGGGATGCATCCTTTCGCACGTGTTTTTACTCGACTAGCCTGCGGGATGCATCCTCTCGCACGTGTTTTTGCTCGACTAGCCTGCGGGATGCATCCTCTCGCACGTGTTTGTGCTCGACTAGCCTGCGGGATGCATCCTCTCGCACGTGTTTTTACTCGACTAGCCTGCGGGATGCATCCTCTCGCATGTGTTTTTGCTCGACTAGCCTGCGGGATGCATCCTCTCGCACGTGTTTTTGCTCGACTAGCCTGCGGGATGCATCCTCTCGCACGTGTTTTTGCTCGACTAGCCTGCGGGATGCATCCTCTCGCACGTGTTTTTGCTCGACTAGGCATGCGCATCCCAAAAAACCTGCGCATGCGCATCCCAAAAAACCTGCGCATGCGCATCCCAAAAAACCTGCGCATGCGCATCCCACAAAACCTGCGCATGCGCATCCCACAAAACCTCGCACGTGTTTTTACTCGACTAGCCTGCGGGATGCATCCTCTCGCACGTGTTTTTGCTCGACTAGCCTGCGGGATGCATCCTCTCGCACGTGTTTTTGCTTGACTAGCCTGCGGGATGCATCCTCTCGCACGTGTTTGTGCTCGACTAGCCTGCGGGATGCATCCTCTCGCACGTGTTTTTACTCGACTAGCCTGCGGGATGCATCCTCTCGCACGTGTTTTTGCTCGACTAGCCTGCGGGATGCATCCTCTCGCACGTGTTTTTGCTCGGCTAGCCTGCGGGATGCATCCTCTCGCACGTGTTTTTGCTCGACTAGCCATGCGCATCCCAAAAAACCTGCGCATGCGCATCCCAAAAAACCTGCGCATGCGCATCCACACAACCTGCGCATGCGCATCCCACAAAACCTCGCACGTGTTTTTACTCGACTAGCCTGCGGGATGCATCCTCTCGCACGTGTTTTTGCTCGACTAGCCTGCGGGATGCATCCTCTCGCACGTGTTTTTGCTCGACTAGGCATGCGCATCCCAAAAAACCTGCGCATGCGCATCCCAAAAAATCTGCGCATGCGCATCCCACAAAACCTGCGCATGCGCATCCCACAAAACCTCGCACGTGTTTGTGCTCGACTAGCCTGCGGGATGCATCCTTTCGCACGTGTTTTTACTCGACTAGCCTGCGGGATGCATCCTCTCGCACGTGTTTTTGCTCGACTAGCCATGCGCATCCCAAAAAACCTGCGCATGCGCATCCCAAAAAATCTGCGCATGCGCATCCCACAAAACCTGCGCATGCGCATCCCACAAAACCTCGCACGTGTTTGTGCTCGACTAGCCTGCGGGATGCATCCTTTCGCACGTGTTTTTACTCGACTAGCTTGCGGGATGCATCCTCTCGCACGTGTTTTTACTCGACTAGCCTGCGGGATGCATCCTCTCGCACGTGTTTTTACTCGACTACCCTGCGGGATGCATTCTCTCGCACGTGTTTTTGCTCGACTAGCCATGCGCATCCCAAAAAACCTGCGCATGCGCATCCCAAAAAACCTGCGTATGCGCATCCCACAAAACCTGCGCATGAGCATCCCACAAAACCTCGCACGTGTTTGTGCTCGACTAGCCTGCGGGATGCATCCTTTCGCACGTGTTTTTACTCGACTAGCCTGCGGGATGCATCCTCTCGCACGTGTTTTTGCTCGACTAGCCTGCGGGATGCATCCTCTCGCACGTGTTTTTGCTCGACTAGGCATGCGCATCCCAAAAAACCTGCGCATGCGCATCCCACAAAACCTCGCACGTGTTTTTACTCGACTAGCCTGCGGGATGCATCCTCTCGCACGTGTTTTTGCTCGACTAGCCATGCGCATCCCAAAAAACCTGCGCATGCGCATCCCAAAAAATCTGCGCATGCGCATCCCACAAAACCTGCGCATGCGCATCCCACAAAACCTCGCACGTGTTTGTGCTCGACTAGCCTGCGGGATGCATCCTCTCGCACGTGTTTTTGCTCGACTAGCCTGCGGGATGCATCCTCTCGCACGTGTTTGTGCTCGACTAGCCTGCGGGATGCATCCTCTCGCACGTGTTTTTACTCGACTAGCCTGCGGGATGCATCCTCTCGCACGTGTTTTTGCTCGACTAGCCTGCGGGATGCATCCTCTCGCACGTGTTTTTACTCGACTAGCCTGCGGGAAGCATCCTCTCGCACGTGTTTTTACTCGACTAGCCTGCGGGATGCATCCTCTCGCACGTGTTTTTACTCGACTACCCTGCGGGATCCATCCTCTCGCACGTGTATTTGCTCGACTAGCCATGCGCATCCCAAAAAACCTGCGCATGCGCATCCCACAAAACCTGCGCATGCGCATCCCACAAAACCTGCGCATGCGCATCCCACAGAACCGCCCACGTGTTTTTACTCGACTAGCCTGCGGGATGCATCCTCTCGCACGTGTTTTTGCTCGACTAGCCATGCGCATCCCATAAAACCTGCAAATGCGCATCCCACAAAACCTGCGCATGCGCATCCCACAAAACCTCGCACGTGTTTTTACTCGACTAGCCTGCGGGATGCATCCCCTCGCACGTGTTTTTACTCGACTAGCCTGCGGGATGCATCCTCTCGCACGTGTTTTTACTCGACTAGCCTGCGGGATGCATCCTCTCGCACGTGTTTGTGCTCGACTAGCCTGCGGGATGCATCCTTTCGCACGTGTTTTTACTCGACTAGCCTGCGGGATGCATCCTCTCGCACGTGTTTTTACTCGACTAGCCTGCGGGATGCATCCTCTCGCACGTGTTTTTACTCGACTACCCTGCGGGATGCATCCTCTCGCACGTGTTTTTGCTCGACTAGGCATGCGCATCCCAAAAAACCTGCGCATGCGCATCCCAAAAAACCTGCGAATGCGCATCCCACAAAACCTGCGCATGCGCATCCCACAAAACCTCGCACGTGTTTGTGCTCGACTATCCTGCGGGATGCATCCTTTCGCACGTGTTTTTACTCGACTAGCCTGCGGGATGCATCCTCTCGCACGTGTTTTTGCTCGACTAGCCTGCGGGATGCATCCTCTCGCACGTGTTTTTGTTCGACTAGGCATGCGCATCCCAAAAAACCTGCGCATGCGCATCCCAAAAAACCTGCGCATGCGCATCCCACAAAACCTCGCACGTGTTTTTACTCGACTAGCCTGCGGGATGCATCCTCTCGCACGTGTTTTTGCTCGACTAGCCATGCGCATCCCAAAAAACCTGCGCATGCGCATCCCAAAAAATCTGCGCATGCGCATCCCACAAAACCTGCGCATGCGCATCCCACAAAACCTGCGCATGCGCATCCACACAACCTGCGCATGCGCATCCCACAAAACCTCGCACGTGTTTTTACTCGACTAGCCTGCGGGATGCATCCTCTCGCACGTGTTTTTGCTCGACTAGCCTGCGGGATGCATCCTCTCGCACGTGTTTTTGCTCGACTAGGCATGCGCATCCCAAAAAACCTGCGCATGCGCATCCCAAAAAACCTGCGCATGCGCATCCCACAAAACCTCGCACGTGTTTTTACTCGACTAGCCTGCGGGATGCATCCTCTCGCACGTGTTTTTGCTCGACTAGCCATGCGCATCCCAAAAAACCTGCGCATGCGCATCCCAAAAAATCTGCGCATGCGCATCCCAAAAAACCTGCGCATGCGCATCCCAAAAAACCTGCGCATGCGCATCCACACAACCTGCGCATGCGCATCCCACAAAACCTCGCACGTGTTTTTACTCGACTAGCCTGCGGGATGCATCCTCTCGCACGTGTTTTTGCTCGACTAGCCTGCGGGATGCATCCTCTCGCACGTGTTTTTGCTCGACAAGGCATGCGCATCCCAAAAAACCTGCGCATGCGCATCCCAAAAAATCTGCGCATGCGCATCCCACAAAACCTGCGCATGCGCATCCCACAAAACCTCGCACGTGTTTGTGCTCGACTAGCCTGCGGGATGCATCCTTTCGCACGTGTTTTTACTCGACTAGCCTGCGGGATGCATCCTCTCGCACGTGTTTTTGCTCGACTAGCCATGCGCATCCCAAAAAACCTGCGCATGCGCATCCCAAAAAATCTGCGCATGCGCATCCCACAAAACCTGCGCATGCGCATCCCACAAAACCTCGCACGTGTTTGTGCTCGACTAGCCTGCGGGATGCATCCTTTCGCACGTGTTTTTACTCGACTAGCCTGCGGGATGCATCCTCTCGCACGTGTTTTTACTCGACTAGCCTGCGGGATGCATCCTCTCGCACGTGTTTTTACTCGACTACCCTGCGGGATGCATTCTCTCGCACGTGTATTTGCTCGACTAGCCATGCGCATCCCAAAAAACCTGCGCATGCGCATCCCAAAAAACCTGCGTATGCGCATCCCACAAAACCTGCGCATGAGCATCCCACAAAACCTCGCACGTGTTTGTGCTCGACTAGCCTGCGGGATGCATCCTTTCGCACGTGTTTTTACTCGACTAGCCTGCGGGATGCATCCTCTCGCACGTGTTTTTGCTCGACTAGCCTGCGGGATGCATCCTCTCGCACGTGTTTTTGCTCGACTAGGCATGCGCATCCCAAAAAACCTGCGCATGCGCATCCCACAAAACCTCGCACGTGTTTTTACTCGACTAGCCTGCGGGATGCATCCTCTCGCACGTGTTTTTGCTCGACTAGCCATGCGCATCCCAAAAAACCTGCGCATGCGCATCCCAAAAAATCTGCGCATGCGCATCCCACAAAACCTGCGCATGCGCATCCCACAAAACCTCGCACGTGTTTGTGCTCGACTAGCCTGCGGGATGCATCCTTTCGCACGTGTTTTTACTCGACTAGCCTGCGGGATGCATCCTCTGGCACGTGTTTTTGCTCGACTAGCCTGCGGGATGCATCCTCTCGCACGTGTTTTTGCTCGACTAGCCTGCGGGATGCATCCTCTCGCACGTGTTTGTGCTCGACTAGCCTGCGGGATGCATCCTCTCGCACGTGTTTTTACTCGACTAGCCTGCGGGATGCATCCTCTCGCACGTGTTTTTGCTCGACTAGCCTGCGGGATGCATCCTCTCGCACGTGTTTTTACTCGACTAGCCTGCGGGAAGCATCCTCTCGCACGTGTTTTTACTCGACTAGCCTGCGGGATGCATCCTCTCGCACGTGTTTTTGCTCGACTAGCCTGCGGGATGCATCCTCTCGCACGTGTTTTTGCTCGACTAGGCATGCGCATCCCAAAAAACCTGCGCATGCGCATCCCAAAAAACCTGCGCATGCGCATCCCACAAAACCTCGCACGTGTTTTTACTCGACTAGCCTGCGGGATGCATCCTCTCGCACGTGTTTTTGCTCGACTAGCCATGCGCATCCCAAAAAACCTGCGCATGCGCATCCCAAAAAATCTGCGCATGCGCATCCCACAAAACCTGCGCATGCGCATCCCACAAAACCTGCGCATGCGCATCCACACAACCTGCGCATGCGCATCCCACAAAACCTCGCACGTGTTTTTACTCGACTAGCCTGCGGGATGCATCCTCTCGCACGTGTTTTTGCTCGACTAGCCTGCGGGATGCATCCTCTCGCACGTGTTTTTGCTCGACTAGGCATGCGCATCCCAAAAAACCTGCGCATGCGCATCCCACAAAACCTGCGCATGCGCATCCCACAAAACCTCGCACGTGTTTCTGCTCGACTAGCCTGCGGGATGCATCCTTTCGCACGTGTTTGTGCTCGACTAGCCTGCGGGATGCATCCTTTCGCACGTGTTTTTACTCGACTAGCCTGCGGGATGCATCCTCTCGCACGTGTTTTTGCTCGACTAGGCATGCGCATCCCAAAAAACCTGCGCATGCGCATCCCACAAAACCTCGCACGTGTTTTTACTCGACTAGCCTGCGGGATGCATCCTCTCGCACGTGTTTTTGCTCGACTAGCCATGCGCATCCCAAAAAAACCTGCGCATGCGCATCCCAAAAAATCTGCGCATGCGCATCCCACAAAACCTGCGCATGCGCATCCCACAAAACCTCGCACGTGTTTATGCTCGACTAGCCTGCGGGATGCATCCTCTCGCACGTGTTTTTGCTCGACTAGCCTGTGGGATGCATCCTCTCGCACGTATTTTTGCTCGACTAGCCTGCGGGATGCATCCTCTCGCACGTGTTTTTGCTCGACTAGCCTGCGGGATGTATCCTCTCGCACGTGTTTGTGCTCGACTAGCCTGCGGGATGCATCCTCTCGCACGTGTTTTTACTCGACTAGCCTGCGGGATGCATCCTCTCGCACGTGTTTTTACTCGACTAGCCTGCGGGATGCATCCTCTCGCACGTGTTTTTGCTCGACTAGCCATGCGCATCCCAAAAAACCTGCGCATGCGCATCCCAAAAAATCTGCGCATGCGCATCCCACAAAACCTGCGCATGCGCATCCCACAAAACCTCGCACGTGTTTGTGCTCGACTAGCCTGCGGGATGCATCCTCTCGCACGTGTTTTTACTCGACTAGCCTGCGGGATGCATCCTCTCGCACGTGTTTTTGCTCGACTAGCCTGCGGGATGCATCCTCTCGCACGTGTTTTTGCTCGACTAGCCTGCGGGATGCATCCTCTCGCACGTGTTTTTACTGGACTAGCCTGCGGGATGCATCCTCTCGCACGTGTTTTTGCTCGACTAGCCTGCGGGATGCATCCTCTCGCACGTGTTTTTGCTCGACTAGCCTGCGCGATGCATCCTCTCGCACGTGTTTTTACTCGACTAGCCTGCGGGATGCATCCTCTCGCACGTGTTTTTACTCGACTACCCTGCGGGATGCATCCTCTCGCACGTGTTTTTGCTCGACTAGCCATGCGCATCCCAAAAAACCTGCGCATGCGCATCCCACAAAACCTGCGCATGCGCATCCCACAAAACCTCGCACGTGTTTGTGCTCGACTAGCCTGCGGGATGCATCCTTTCGCACGTGTTTTTACTCGACTAGCCTGCGGGATGCATCCTCTCGCACGTGTTTTTGCTCGACTAGCCTGCGGGATGCATCCTCTCGCACGTGTTTTTGCTCGACTAGGCATGCGCATCCCAAAAAACCTGCGCATGCGCATCCCAAAAAATCTGCGAATGCGCATCCCACAAAACCTGCGCATGCGCATCCCACAAAACCTCGCACGTGTTTGTGCTCGACTAGCCTGCGGGATGCATCCTTTCGCACGTGTTTTTACTCGACTAGCCTGCGGGATGCATCCTCTCGCACGTGTTTTTGCTCGACTAGCCATGCGCATCCCAAGAAACCTGCGCATGCGTATCCCAAGAAATCTGCGAATGCGCATCCCACAAAACCTGCGCATGCGCATCCCACAAAACCTCGCACGTGTTTGTGCTCGACTAGCCTGCGGGATGCATCCTTTCGCACGTGTTTTTACTCGACTAGCCTGCGGGATGCATCCTCTCGCACGTGTTTCTACTCGACTAGCCTGCGGGATGCATCCTCTCGCACGTGTTTTTACTCGACTAGCCTGCGGGATGCATCGTCTCGCACGTGTTTTTACTCGACTAGCCTGCGGGATGCATGCTCTCGCACGTGTTTGTGCTCGACTAGCCTGCGGGATGCATCCTCTCGCACGTGTTTTTGCTCGGCTAGCCTGCGGGATGCATCCTCTCGCACGTGTTTTTGCTCGACTAGCCATGCGCATACCAAAAAACCTGCGCATGCGCATCCCAAAAAACCTGCGCATGCGCATCCACACAACCTGCGCATGCGCATCCCACAAAACCTCGCACGTGTTTTTACTCGACTAGCCTGCGGGATGCATCCTCTCGCACGTGTTTTTGCTCGACTAGCCTGCGGGATGCATCCTCTCGCACGTGTTTTTGCTCGACTAGGCATGCGCATCCCAAAAAACCTGCGCATGCGCATCCCAAAAAATCTGCGCATGCGCATCCCACAAAACCTGCGCATGCGCATCCCACAAAACCTCGCACGTGTTTGTGCTCGACTAGCCTGCGGGATGCATCCTTTCGCACGTGTTTTTACTCGACTAGCCTGCGGGATGCATCCTCTCGCACGTGTTTTTGCTCGACTAGCCATGCGCATCCCAAAAAACCTGCGCATGCGCATCCCAAAAAATCTGCGCATGCGCATCCCACAAAACCTGCGCATGCGCATCCCACAAAACCTCGCACGTGTTTGTGCTCGACTAGCCTGCGGGATGCATCCTTTCGCACGTGTTTTTACTCGACTAGCCTGCGGGATGCATCCTCTCGCACGTGTTTTTACTCGACTAGCCTGCGGGATGCATCCTCTCGCACGTGTTTTTACTCGACTACCCTGCGGGATGCATTCTCTGGCACGTGTTTTTGCTCGACTAGCCATGCGCATCCCAAAAAACCTGCGCATGCGCATCCCAAAAAACCTGCGTATGCGCATCCCACAAAACCTGCGCATGAGCATCCCACAAAACCTCGCACGTGTTTGTGCTCGACTAGCCTGCGGGATGCATCCTTTCGCACGTGTTTTTACTCGACTAGCCTGCGGGATGCATCCTCTCGCACGTGTTTTTGCTCGACTAGCATGCGGGATGCATCCTCTCGCACGTGTTTTTGCTCGACTAGGCATGCGCATCCCAAAAAACCTGCGCATGCGCATCCCAAAAAACCTGCGCATGCGCATCCCACAAAACCTCGCACGTGTTTTTACTCGACTAGCCTGCGGGATGCATCCTCTCGCACGTGTTTTTGCTCGACTAGCCATGCGCATCCCAAAAAACCTGCGCATGCGCATCCCAAAAAATCTGCGCATGCGCATCCCACAAAACCTGCGCATGCGCATCCCACAAAACCTCGCACGTGTTTGTGCTCGACTAGCCTGCGGGATGCATCCTTTCGCACGTGTTTTTACTCGACTAGCCTGCGGGATGCATCCTCTCGCACGTGTTTTTGCTCGACTATCCTGCGGGATGCATCCTCTCGCACGTGTTTTTGCTCGACTAGCCTGCGGGATGCATCCTCTCGCACGTGTTTGTGCTCGACTAGCCTGCGGGATGCATCCTCTCGCACGTGTTTTTACTCGACTAGCCTGCGGGATGCATCCTCTCGCACGTGTTTTTGCTCGACTAGCCTGCGGGATGCATCCTCTCGCACGTGTTTTTACTCGACTAGCCTGCGGGAAGCATCCTCTCGCACGTGTTTTTACTCGACTAGCCTGCGGGATGCATCCTCTCGCACGTGTTTTTACTCGACTACCCTGCGGGATCCATCCTCTCGCACGTGTATTTGCTCGACTAGCCATGCGCATCACAAAAAACCTGCGCATGCGCATCCCACAAAACCTGCGCATGCGCATCCCACAAAACCTGCGCATGCGCATCCCACAGAACCGCCCACGTGTTTTTACTCGACTAGCCTGCGGGATGCATCCTCTCTTACGTGTTTTTACTCGACTACCCTGCGGGATGCATCCTCTCGCACGTGTTTTTGCTCGACTAGCCATGCGCATCCCATAAAACCTGCAAATGCGCATCCCACAAAACCTGCGCATGCGCATCCCACAAAACCTCGCACGTGTTTTTACTCGACTAGCCTGCGGGATGCATCCCCTCGCACGTGTTTTTACTCGACTAGCCTGCGGGATGCATCCTCTCGCACGTGTTTTTACTCGACTAGCCTGCGGGATGCATCCTCTCGCACGTGTTTGTGCTCGACTAGCCTGCGGGATGCATCCTTTCGCACGTGTTTTTACTCGACTAGCCTGCGGGATGCATCCTCTCGCACGTGTTTTTACTCGACTAGCCTGCGGGATGCATCCTCTCGCACGTGTTTTTACTCGACTACCCTGCGGGATGCATCCTCTCGCACGTGTTTTTGCTCGACTAGGCATGCGCATCCCAAAAAACCTGCGCATGCGCATCCCAAAAAACCTGCGAATGCGCATCCCACAAAACCTGCGCATGCGCATCCCACAAAACCTCGCACGTGTTTGTGCTCGACTAGCCTGCGGGATGCATCCTTTCGCACGTGTTTTTACTCGACTAGCCTGCGGGATGCATCCTCTCGCACGTGTTTTTGCTCGACTAGCCTGCGGGATGCATCCTCTCGCACGTGTTTTTGTTCGACTAGGCATGCGCATCCCAAAAAACCTGCGCATGCGCATCCCAAAAAACATGCGCATGCGCATCCCACAAAACCTCGCACGTGTTTGTGCTTGACTAGCCTGCGGGATGCATCCTTTCGCACGTGTTTTTACTCGACTAGCCTGCGGGATGCATCCTCTCGCACGTGTTTTTGCTCGACTAGCCTGCGGGATGCATCCTCTCGCACGTGTTTTTACTCGACTAGCCTGCGGGATGCATCCTCTCGCACGTGTTTTTGCTCGACTAGCCTGCGGGATGCATCCTCTCGCACGTGTTTTTGCTCGACTAGCCATGCGCATCCCAAAAAACCTGCGCATGCGCATCCCAAGAAATCTGCGAATGCGCATCCCACAAAACCTCGCACGTGTTTGTGCTCGACTAGCCTGCGGGATGCATCATTTCGCACGTGTTTTTACTCGACTAGCCTGCGGGATGCATCCTCTCGCACGTGTTTTTGCTCGACTAGCCTGCGGGATGCATCCTCTCGCACGTGTTTTTGCTCGAATAGCCTGCGGGATGCATCCACTCGCACGTGTTTTTACTCGACTAGCCTGCGGGATGCATCCTCTCGCACGTGTTTCTACTCGACTAGCCTGCGGGATGCATCCTCTCGCACGTGTTTTTACTCGACTAGCCTGCGGGATGCATCGTCTCGCACGTGTTTTTACTCGACTAGCCTGCGGGATGCATCCTCTCGCACGTGTTTTTGCTCGACTAGCCTGCGGGATGCATCCTCTCGCACGTGTTTTTGCTCGACTAGGCATGCGCATCCCAAAAAACCTGCGCATGCGCATCCCAAAAAATCTGCGCATGCGCATCCCACAAAACCTGCGCATGCGCATCCCAAAAAATCTGCGCATGCGCATCCCACAAAACCTGCGCATGCGCATCCCACAAAACCTCGCACGTGTTTGTGCTCGACTAGCCTGCGGGATGCATCCTTTCGCACGTGTTTTTACTCGACTAGCCTGCGGGATGCATCGTCTCGCACGTGTTTTTACTCGACTAGCCTGCGGGATGCATGCTCTCGCACGTGTTTGTGCTCGACTAGCCTGCGGGATGCATCCTCTCGCACGTGTTTTTGCTCGGCTAGCCTGCGGGATGCATCCTCTCGCACGTGTTTTTGCTCGACTAGCCATGCGCATCCCAAAAAACCTGCGCATGCGCATCCACACAACCTGCGCATGCGCATCCCACAAAACCTCGCACGTGTTTTTACTCGACTAGCCTGCGGGATGCATCCTCTCGCACGTGTTTTTGCTCGACTAGCCTGCGGGATGCATCCTCTCGCACGTGTTTTTGCTCGACTAGGCATGCGCATCCCAAAAAACCTGCGCATGCGCATCCCAAAAAACCTGCGCATGCGCATCCACACAACCTGCGCATGCGCATCCCACAAAACCTCGCACGTGTTTTTACTCGACTAGCCTGCGGGATGCATCCTCTCGCACGTGTTTTTGCTCGACTAGCCTGCGGGATGCATCCTCTCGCACGTGTTTTTGCTCGACTAGGCATGCGCATCCCAAAAAACCTGCGCATGCGCATCCCAAAAAATCTGCGCATGCGCATCCCACAAAACCTGCGCATGCGCATCCCAAAAAATCTGCGCATGCGCATCCCACAAAACCTGCGCATGCGCATCCCACAAAACCTCGCACGTGTTTGTGCTCGACTAGCCTGCGGGATGCATCCTTTCGCACGTGTTTTTACTCGACTAGCCTGCGGGATGCATCCTCTCGCACGTGTTTTTACTCGACTAGCCTGCGGGATGCATCCTCTCGCACGTGTTTTTACTCGACTACCCTGCGGGATGCATTCTCTCGCACGTGTTTTTGCTCGACTAGCCATGCGCATCCCAAAAAACCTGCGCATGCGCATCCCAAAAAACCTGCGTATGCGCATCCCACAAAACCTGCGCATGAGCATCCCACAAAACCTCGCACGTGTTTGTGCTCGACTAGCCTGCGGGATGCATCCTTTCGCACGTGTTTTTACTCGACTAGCCTGCGGGATGCATCCTCTCGCACGTGTTTTTGCTCGACTAGCCTGCGGGATGCATCCTCTCGCACGTGTTTTTGCTCGACTAGGCATGCGCATCCCAAAAAACCTGCGCATGCGCATCCCAAAAAACCTGCGCATGCGCATCCCACAAAACCTCGCACGTGTTTTTACTCGACTAGCCTGCGGGATGCATCCTCTCGCACGTGTTTTTGCTCGACTAGCCATGCGCATCCCAAAAAACCTGCGCATGCGCATCCCAAAAAATCTGCGCATGCGCATCCCACAAAACCTGCGCATGCGCATCCCACAAAACCTCGCACGTGTTTGTGCTCGACTAGCCTGCGGGATGCATCCTTTCGCACGTGTTTTTACTCGACTAGCCTGCGGGATGCATCCTCCCGCACGTGTTTTTGCTCGACTAGCCTGCGGGATGCATCCTCTCGCACGTGTTTTTGCTCGACTAGCCTGCGGGATGCATCCTCTCGCACGTGTTTGTGCTCGACTAGCCTGCGGGATGCATCCTCTCGCACGTGTTTTTACTCGACTAGCCTGCGGGATGCATCCTCTCGCACGTGTTTTTGCTCGACTAGCCTGCGGGATGCATCCTCTCGCACGTGTTTTTACTCGACTAGCCTGCGGGAAGCATCCTCTCGCACGTGTTTTTACTCGACTAGCCTGCGGGATGCATCCTCTCGCACGTGTTTTTACTCGACTACCCTGCGGGATCCATCCTCTCGCACGTGTATTTGCTCGACTAGCCATGCGCATCCCAAAAAACCTGCGCATGCGCATCCCACAAAACCTGCGCATGCGCATCCCACAAAACCTGCGCATGCGCATCCCACAGAACCGCCCACGTGTTTTTACTCGACTAGCCTGCGGGATGCATCCTCTCTTACGTGTTTTTACTCGACTACCCTGCGGGATGCATCCTCTCGCACGTGTTTTTGCTCGACTAGCCATGCGCATCCCATAAAACCTGCAAATGCGCATCCCACAAAACCTGCGCATGCGCATCCCACAAAACCTCGCACGTGTTTTTACTCGACTAGCCTGCGGGATGCATCCCCTCGCACGTGTTTTTACTCGACTAGCCTGCGGGATGCATCCTCTCGCACGTGTTTTTACTCGACTAGCCTGCGGGATGCATCCTCTCGCACGTGTTTGTGCTCGACTAGCCTGCGGGATGCATCCTTTCGCACGTGTTTTTACTCGACTAGCCTGCGGGATGCATCCTCTCGCACGTGTTTTTACTCGACTAGCCTGCGGGAAGCATCCTCTCGCACGTGTTTTTACTCGACTAGCCTGCGGGATGCATCCTCTCGCACGTGTTTTTACTCGACTACCCTGCGGGATCCATCCTCTCGCACGTGTATTTGCTCGACTAGCCATGCGCATCCCAAAAAACCTGCGCATGCGCATCCCACAAAACCTGCGCATGCGCATCCCACAAAACCTGCGCATGCGCATCCCACAGAACCGCCCACGTGTTTTTACTCGACTAGCCTGCGGGATGCATCCTCTCTTACGTGTTTTTACTCGACTACCCTGCGGGATGCATCCTCTCGCACGTGTTTTTGCTCGACTAGCCATGCGCATCCCATAAAACCTGCAAATGCGCATCCCACAAAACCTGCGCATGCGCATCCCACAAAACCTCGCACGTGTTTTTACTCGACTAGCCTGCGGGATGCATCCCCTCGCACGTGTTTTTACTCGACTAGCCTGCGGGATGCATCCTCTCGCACGTGTTTTTACTCGACTAGCCTGCGGGATGCATCCTCTCGCACGTGTTTGTGCTCGACTAGCCTGCGGGATGCATCCTTTCGCACGTGTTTTTACTCGACTAGCCTGCGGGATGCATCCTCTCGCACGTGTTTTTACTCGACTAGCCTGCGGGATGCATCCTCTCGCACGTGTTTTTACTCGACTACCCTGCGGGATGCATCCTCTCGCACGTGTTTTTGCTCGACTAGGCATGCGCATCCCAAAAAACCTGCGCATGCGCATCCCAAAAAACCTGCGAATGCGCATCCCACAAAACCTGCGCATGCGCATCCCACAAAACCTCGCACGTGTTTGTGCTCGACTAGCCTGCGGGATGCATCCTTTCGCACGTGTTTTTACTCGACTAGCCTGCGGGATGCATCCTCTCGCACGTGTTTTTGCTCGACTAGCCTGCGGGATGCATCCTCTCGCACGTGTTTTTGTTCGACTAGGCATGCGCATCCCAAAAAACCTGCGCATGCGCATCCCAAAAAACATGCGCATGCGCATCCCACAAAACCTGCGCATGCGCATCCCACAAAACCTCGCACGTGTTTTTACTCGACTAGCCTGCGGGATGCATCCTCTCGCACGTGTTTTTGCTCGACTAGCCATGCGCATCCCAAAAAACCTGCGCATGCGCATCCCAAAAAATCTGCGCATGCGCATCCCACAAAACCTTCGCATGCGCATCCCACAAAACCTGCGCATGCGCATCCCACAAAACCTCGCACGTGTTTGTGCTTGACTAGCCTGCGGGATGCATCCTTTCGCACGTGTTTTTACTCGACTAGCCTGCGGGATGCATCCTCTCGCACGTGTTTTTGCTCGACTAGCCTGCGGGATGCATCCTCTCGCACGTGTTTTTACTCGACTAGCCTGCGGGATGCATCCTCTCGCACGTGTTTTTGCTCGACTAGCCTGCGGGATGCATCCTCTCGCACGTGTTTTTGCTCGACTAGCCATGCGCATCCCAAAAAACCTGCGCATGCGCATCCCAAAAAATCTGCGCATGCGCATCCCACAAAACCTGCGCATGCGCATCCCACAAAACCTCGCACGTGTTTGTGCTCGACTAGCCTGCGGGATGCATCCTTTCGCACGTGTTTTTACTCGACTAGCCTGCGGGATGCATCCTCTCGCACGTGTTTTTGCTCGACCAGCCATGCGCATCCCAAAAAACCTGCGCATGCGCATCCCAAAAAATCTGCGCATGCGCATCCCACAAAACCTGCGCATGCGCATCCCACAAAACCTCGCACGTGTTTGTGCTCGACTAGCCTGCGGGATGCATCCTTTCGCACGTGTTTTTACTCGACTAGCCTGCGGGATGCATCCTCTCGCACGTGTTTTTACTCGACTAGCCTGCGGGATGCATCCTCTCGCACGTGTTTTTACTCGACTACCCTGCGGGATGCATCCTCTCGCACGTGTTTTTGCTCGACTAGCCATGCGCATCCCAAAAAACCTGCGCATGCGCATCCCAAAAAATCTGCGCATGCGCATCCCACAAAACCTGCGCATGCGCATCCCACAAAACCTCGCACGTGTTTGTGCTCGACTAGCCTGCGGGATGCATCCTTTCGCACGTGTTTTTACTCGACTAGCCTGCGGGATGCATCCTCTCGCACGTGTTTTTACTCGACTAGCCTGCGGGATGCATCCTCTCGCACGTGTTTTTACTCGACTACCCTGCGGGATGCATTCTCTCGCACGTGTTTTTGCTCGACTAGCCATGCGCATCCCAAAAAACCTGCGCATGCGCATCCCAAAAAACCTGCGTATGCGCATCCCACAAAACCTGCGCATGAGCATCCCACAAAACCTCGCACGTGTTTGTGCTCGACTAGCCTGCGGGATGCATCCTTTCGCACGTGTTTTTACTCGACTAGCCTGCGGAATGCATCCTCTCGCACGTGTTTTTGCTCGACTAGCCTGCGGGATGCATCCTCTCGCACGTGTTTTTGCTCGACTAGGCATGCGCATCCCAAAAAACCTGCGCATGCGCATCCCAAAAAACCTGCGCATGCGCATCCCACAAAACCTCGCACGTGTTTTTACTCGACTAGCCTGCGGGATGCATCCTCTCGCACGTGTTTTTGCTCGACTAGCCATGCGCATCCCAAAAAACCTGCGCATGCGCATCCCAAAAAATCTGCGCATGCGCATCCCACAAAACCTTCGCATGCGCATCCCACAAAACCTGCGCATGCGCATCCCACAAAACCTCGCACGTGTTTGTGCTTGACTAGCCTGCGGGATGCATCCTTTCGCACGTGTTTTTACTCGACTAGCCTGCGGGATGCATCCTCTCGCACGTGTTTTTGCTCGACTAGCCTGCGGGATGCATCCTCTCGCACGTGTTTTTACTCGACTAGCCTGCGGGATGCATCCTCTCGCACGTGTTTTTGCTCGACTAGCCTGCGGGATGCATCCTCTCGCACGTGTTTTTGCTCGACTAGCCATGCGCATCCCAAAAAACCTGCGCATGCGCATCCCAAAAAATCTGCGCATGCGCATCCCACAAAACCTGCGCATGCGCATCCCACAAAACCTCGCACGTGTTTGTGCTCGACTAGCCTGCGGGATGCATCCTTTCGCACGTGTTTTTACTCGACTAGCCTGCGGGATGCATCCTCTCGCACGTGTTTTTGCTCTACTAGCCATGCGCATCCCAAAAAACCTGCGCATGCGCATCCCAAAAAATTTGCGCATGCGCATCCCACAAAACCTGCGCATGCGCATCCCACAAAACCTCGCACGTGTTTGTGCTCGACTAGCCTGCGGGATGCATCCTCTCGCACGTGTTTTTGCTCGACTAGCCATGCGCATCCCAAAAAACCTGCGCATGCGCATCCCACAAAACCTCGCACGTGTTTTTACTCGACTAGCCTGCGGGATGCATCCTCTCGCACGTGTTTTTACTCGACTAGCCTGCGGGATGCATCCTCTCGCACGTGTTTTTGCTCGACTAGCCATGCGCATCCCAAAAAACCTGCACATGCGCATCCCAAAAAACCTGCGCATGCGCATCCCACAAAACCTGCGCATGCGCATCCCACAAAACCTGCGCATGCGCATCCCACAAAACCTCGCACGTGTTTGTGCTTGACTAGCCTGCGGGATGCATCCTTTCGCACGTGTTTTTACTCGACTAGCCTGCGGGATGCATCCTCTCGCACGTGTTTTTGCTCGACTAGCCTGCGGGATGCATCCTCTCGCACGTGTTTTTACTCGACTAGCCTGCGGGATGCATCCTCTCGCACGTGTTTTTGCTCGACTAGCCTGCGGGATGCATCCTCTCGCACGTGTTTTTGCTCTACTAGCCATGCGCATCCCAAAAAACCTGCGCATGCGCATCCCAAAAAATTTGCGCATGCGCATCCCAAAAAACCTGCGCATGCGCATCCCAAAAAATCTGCGCATGCGCATCCCACAAAACCTGCGCATGCGCATCCCACAAAACCTCGCACGTGTTTGTGCTCGACTAGCCTGCGGGATGCATCCTTTCGCACGTGTTTTTACTCGACTAGCCTGCGGGATGCATCCTCTCGCACGTGTTTTTACTCGACTAGCCTGCGGGATGCATCCTCTCGCACGTGTTTTTACTCGACTACCCTGCGGGATGCATTCTCTCGCACGTGTTTTTGCTCGACTAGCCATGCGCATCCCAAAAAACCTGCGCATGCGCATCCCAAAAAACCTGCGTATGCGCATCCCACAAAACCTGCGCATGAGCATCCCACAAAACCTCGCACGTGTTTGTGCTCGACTAGCCTGCGGGATGCATCCTTTCGCACGTGTTTTTACTCGACTAGCCTGCGGGATGCATCCTCTCGCACGTGTTTTTGCTCGACTAGCCTGCGGGATGCATCCTCTCGCACGTGTTTTTGCTCGACTAGGCATGCGCATCCCAAAAAACCTGCGCATGCGCATCCCAAAAAACCTGCGCATGCGCATCCCACAAAACCTCGCACGTGTTTTTACTCGACTAGCCTGCGGGATGCATCCTCTCGCACGTGTTTTTGCTCGACTAGCCATGCGCATCCCAAAAAACCTGCGCATGCGCATCCCAAAAAATCTGCGCATGCGCATCCCACAAAACCTGCGCATGCGCATCCCACAAAACCTGCGCATGCGCATCCACACAACCTGCGCATGCGCATCCCACAAAACCTCGCACGTGTTTTTACTCGACTAGCCTGCGGGATGCATCCTCTCGCACGTGTTTTTGCTCGACTAGCCTGCGGGATGCATCCTCTCGCACGTGTTTTTGCTCGACTAGGCATGCGCATCCCAAAAAACCTGCGCATGCGCATCCCAAAAAACCTGCGCATGCGCATCCCACAAAACCTCGCACGTGTTTTTACTCGACTAGCCTGCGGGATGCATCCTCTCGCACGTGTTTTTGCTCGACTAGCCATGCGCATCCCAAAAAACCTGCGCATGCGCATCCCAAAAAACCTGCGTATGCGCATCCCACAAAACCTGCGCATGAGCATCCCACAAAACCTCGCACGTGTTTGTGCTCGACTAGCCTGCGGGATGCATCCTTTCGCACGTGTTTTTACTCGACTAGCCTGCGGGATGCATCCTCTCGCACGTGTTTTTGCTCGACTAGCCTGCGGGATGCATCCTCTCGCACGTGTTTTTGCTCGACTAGGCATGCGCATCCCAAAAAACCTGCGCATGCGCATCCCACAAAACCTCGCACGTGTTTTTACTCGACTAGCCTGCGGGATGCATTCTCTCGCACGTGTTTTTGCTCGACTAGCCATGCGCATCCCAAAAAACCTGCGCATGCGCATCCCAAAAAACCTGCGTATGCGCATCCCACAAAACCTGCGCATGAGCATCCCACAAAACCTCGCACGTGTTTGTGCTCGACTAGCCTGCGGGATGCATCCTTTCGCACGTGTTTTTACTCGACTAGCCTGCGGGATGCATCCTCTCGCACGTGTTTTTGCTCGACTAGCCTGCGGGATGCATCCTCTCGCACGTGTTTTTGCTCGACTAGGCATGCGCATCCCAAAAAACCTGCGCATGCGCATCCCACAAAACCTCGCACGTGTTTTTACTCGACTAGCCTGCGGGATGCATCCTCTCGCACGTGTTTTTGCTCGACTAGCCATGCGCATCCCAAAAAACCTGCGCATGCGCATCCCAAAAAATCTGCGCATGCGCATCCCACAAAACCTGCGCATGCGCATCCCACAAAACCTCGCACGTGCTTGTGCTCGACTAGCCTGCGGGATGCATCCTTTCGCACGTGTTTTTACTCGACTAGCCTGCGGGATGCATTCTCTGGCACGTGTTTTTGCTCGACTAGCCTGCGGGATGCATCGTCTCGCACGTGTTTTTGCTCGACTAGCCTGCGGGATGCATCCTCTCGCACGTGTTTGTACTCGACTAGCCTGCGGGATGCATCCTCTCGCACGTGTTTTTGCTCTACTAGCCATGCGCATCCCAAAAAACCTGCGCATGCGCATCCCAAAAAATTTGCGCATGCGCATCCCAAAAAACCTGCGCATGCGCATCCCAAAAAATCTGCGCATGCGCATCCCACAAAACCTGCGCATGCGCATCCCACAAAACCTCGCACGTGTTTGTGCTCGACTAGCCTGCGGGATGCATCCTTTCGCACGTGTTTTTACTCGACTAGCCTGCGGGATGCATCCTCTCGCACGTGTTTTTACTCGACTAGCCTGCGGGATGCATCCTCTCGCACGTGTTTTTACTCGACTACCCTGCGGGATGCATTCTCTCGCACGTGTTTTTGCTCGACTAGCCATGCGCATCCCAAAAAACCTGCGCATGCGCATCCCAAAAAACCTGCGTATGCGCATCCCACAAAACCTGCGCATGAGCATCCCACAAAACCTCGCACGTGTTTGTGCTCGACTAGCCTGCGGGATGCATCCTTTCGCACGTGTTTTTACTCGACTAGCCTGCGGGATGCATCCTCTCGCACGTGTTTTTGCTCGACTAGCCTGCGGGATGCATCCTCTCGCACGTGTTTTTGCTCGACTAGGCATGCGCATCCCAAAAAACCTGCGCATGCGCATCCCAAAAAACCTGCGCATGCGCATCCCACAAAACCTCGCACGTGTTTTTACTCGACTAGCCTGCGGGATGCATCCTCTCGCACGTGTTTTTGCTCGACTAGCCATGCGCATCCCAAAAAACCTGCGCATGCGCATCCCAAAAAATCTGCGCATGCGCATCCCACAAAACCTGCGCATGCGCATCCCACAAAACCTGCGCATGCGCATCCACACAACCTGCGCATGCGCATCCCACAAAACCTCGCACGTGTTTTTACTCGACTAGCCTGCGGGATGCATCCTCTCGCACGTGTTTTTGCTCGACTAGCCTGCGGGATGCATCCTCTCGCACGTGTTTTTGCTCGACTAGGCATGCGCATCCCAAAAAACCTGCGCATGCGCATCCCAAAAAACCTGCGCATGCGCATCCCACAAAACCTCGCACGTGTTTTTACTCGACTAGCCTGCGGGATGCATCCTCTCGCACGTGTTTTTGCTCGACTAGCCATGCGCATCCCAAAAAACCTGCGCATGCGCATCCCAAAAAACCTGCGTATGCGCATCCCACAAAACCTGCGCATGAGCATCCCACAAAACCTCGCACGTGTTTGTGCTCGACTAGCCTGCGGGATGCATCCTTTCGCACGTGTTTTTACTCGACTAGCCTGCGGGATGCATCCTCTCGCACGTGTTTTTGCTCGACTAGCCTGCGGGATGCATCCTCTCGCACGTGTTTTTGCTCGACTAGGCATGCGCATCCCAAAAAACCTGCGCATGCGCATCCCACAAAACCTCGCACGTGTTTTTACTCGACTAGCCTGCGGGATGCATTCTCTCGCACGTGTTTTTGCTCGACTAGCCATGCGCATCCCAAA
This sequence comes from Lasioglossum baleicum, assembly GCF_051020765.1. NCBI lineage: Eukaryota > Metazoa > Arthropoda > Insecta > Hymenoptera > Halictidae > Lasioglossum > Lasioglossum baleicum. The sequence continues at coordinate 84,851 of NW_027469270.1, forward strand.
AAACCTGCGCATGCGCATCCCAAAAAACCTGCGTATGCGCATCCCACAAAACCTGCGCATGAGCATCCCACAAAACCTCGCACGTGTTTGTGCTCGACTAGCCTGCGGGATGCATCCTTTCGCACGTGTTTTTACTCGACTAGCCTGCGGGATGCATCCTCTCGCACGTGTTTTTGCTCGACTAGCCTGCGGGATGCATCCTCTCGCACGTGTTTTTGCTCGACTAGGCATGCGCATCCCAAAAAACCTGCGCATGCGCATCCCACAAAACCTCGCACGTGTTTTTACTCGACTAGCCTGCGGGATGCATCCTCTCGCACGTGTTTTTGCTCGACTAGCCATGCGCATCCCAAAAAACCTGCGCATGCGCATCCCAAAAAATCTGCGCATGCGCATCCCACAAAACCTGCGCATGCGCATCCCACAAAACCTCGCACGTGCTTGTGCTCGACTAGCCTGCGGGATGCATCCTTTCGCACGTGTTTTTACTCGACTAGCCTGCGGGATGCATTCTCTGGCACGTGTTTTTGCTCGACTAGCCTGCGGGATGCATCGTCTCGCACGTGTTTTTGCTCGACTAGCCTGCGGGATGCATCCTCTCGCACGTGTTTGTACTCGACTAGCCTGCGGGATGCATCCTCTCGCACGTGTTTTTACTCGACTAGCCTGCGGGATGCATCCTCTCGCACGTGTTTTTGCTCGACTAGCCTGCGGGATGCATCCTCTCGCACGTGTTTTTACTCGACTAGCCTGCGGGAAGCATCCTCTCGCACGTGTTTTTACTCGACTAGCCTGCGGGATGCATCCTCTCGCACGTGTTTTTGCTCGACTAGCCTGCGGGATGCATCCTCTCGCACGTGTTTTTGCTCGACTAGGCATGCGCATCCCAAAAAACCTGCGCATGCGCATCCCAAAAAACCTGCGCATGCGCATCCCACAAAACCTCGCACGTGTTTTTACTCGACTAGCCTGCGGGATGCATCCTCTCGCACGTGTTTTTGCTCGACTAGCCATGCGCATCCCAAAAAACCTGCGCATGCGCATCCCAAAAAATCTGCGCATGCGCATCCCACAAAACCTGCGCATGCGCATCCCACAAAACCTGCGCATGCGCATCCACACAACCTGCGCATGCGCATCCCACAAAACCTCGCACGTGTTTTTACTCGACTAGCCTGCGGGATGCATCCTCTCGCACGTGTTTTTGCTCGACTAGCCTGCGGGATGCATCCTCTCGCACGTGTTTTTGCTCGACTAGGCATGCGCATCCCAAAAAACCTGCGCATGCGCATCCCACAAAACCTCGCACGTGTTTTTACTCGACTAGCCTGCGGGATGCATCCTCTCGCACGTGTTTTTGCTCGACTAGCCATGCGCATCCCAAAAAACCTGCGCATGCGCATCCCAAAAAATCTGCGTATGCGCATCCCAAAAAACCTGCGCATGCGCATCCCAAAAAACCTGCGCATGCGCATCCACACAACCTGCGCATGCGCATCCCACAAAACCTCGCACGTGTTTTTACTCGACTAGCCTGCGGGATGCATCCTCTCGCACGTGTTTTTGCTCGACTAGCCTGCGGGATGCATCCTCTCGCACGTGTTTTTGCTCGACTAGGCATGCGCATCCCAAAAAACCTGCGCATGCGCATCCCAAAAAATCTGCGCATGCGCATCCCACAAAACCTGCGCATGCGCATCCCACAAAACCTCGCACGTGTTTGTGCTCGACTAGCCTGCGGGATGCATCCTTTCGCACGTGTTTTTACTCAACTAGCCTGCGGGATGCATCCTCTCGCACGTGTTTTTGCTCGACTAGCCATGCGCATCCCAAAAAACCTGCGCATGCGCATCCCAAAAAATCTGCGCATGCGCATCCCACAAAACCTGCGCATGCGCATCCCACAAAACCTCGCACGTGTTTGTGCTCGACTAGCCTGCGGGATGCATCCTTTCGCACGTGTTTTTACTCGACTAGCCTGCGGGATGCATCCTCTCGCACGTGTTTTTACTCGACTAGCCTGCGGGATGCATCCTCTCGCACGTGTTTTTACTCGACTACCCTGCGGGATGCATTCTCTCGCACGTGTTTTTGCTCGACTAGCCATGCGCATCCCAAAAAACCTGCGCATGCGCATCCCAAAAAACCTGCGTATGCGCATCCCACAAAACCTGCGCATGAGCATCCCACAAAACCTCGCACGTGTTTGTGCTCGACTAGCCTGCGGGATGCATCCTTTCGCACGTGTTTTTACTCGACTAGCCTGCGGGATGCATCCTCTCGCACGTGTTTTTGCTCGACTAGCCTGCGGGATGCATCCTCTCGCACGTGTTTTTGCTCGACTAGGCATGCGCATCCCAAAAAACCTGCGCATGCGCATCCCACAAAACCTCGCACGTTTTTTTACTCGACTAGCCTGCGGGATGCATCCTCTCGCACGTGTTTTTGCTCGACTAGCCATGCGCATCCCAAAAAACCTGCGCATGCGCATCCCAAAAAATCTGCGCATGCGCATCCCACAAAACCTGCGCATGCGCATCCCACAAAACCTCGCACGTGTTTGTGCTCGACTAGCCTGCGGGATGCATCCTTTCGCACGTGTTTTTACTCGACTAGCCTGCGGGATGCATCCTCTGGCACGTGTTTTTGCTCGACTAGCCTGCGGGATGCATCCTCTCGCACGTGTTTTTGCTCGACTAGCCTGCGGGATGCATCCTCTCGCACGTGTTTGTGCTCGACTAGCCTGCGGGATGCATCCTCTCGCACGTGTTTTTACTCGACTAGCCTGCGGGATGCATCCTCTCGCACGTGTTTTTGCTCGACTAGCCTGCGGGATGCATCCTCTCGCACGTGTTTTTACTCGACTAGCCTGCGGGAAGCATCCTCTCGCACGTGTTTTTACTCGACTAGCCTGCGGGATGCATCCTCTCGCACGTGTTTTTACTCGACTACCCTGCGGGATCCATCCTCTCGCACGTGTATTTGCTCGACTAGCCATGCGCATCCCAAAAAACCTGCGCATGCGCATCCCACAAAACCTGCGCATGCGCATCCCACAAAACCTGCGCATGCGCATCCCACAGAACCGCCCACGTGTTTTTACTCGACTAGCCTGCGGGATGCATCCTCTCTTACGTGTTTTTACTCGACTACCCTGCGGGATGCATCCTCTCGCACGTGTTTTTGCTCGACTAGCCATGCGCATCCCATAAAACCTGCGCATGCGCATCCCACAAAACCTGCGCATGCGCATTCCACAAAACCTCGCACGTGTTTTTACTCGACTAGCCTGCGGGATGCATCCCCTCGCACGTGTTTTTACTTGACTAGCCTGCGGGATGCATCCTCTCGCACGTGTTTTTACTCGACTAGCCTGCGGGATGCATCCTCTCGCACGTGTTTGTGCTCGACTAGCCTGCGGGATGCATCCTTTCGCACTTGTTTTTACTCGACTAGCCTGCGGGATGCATCCTCTCGCACGTGTTTTTACTCGACTAGCCTGCGGGATGCATCCTCTCGCACGTGTTTTTACTCGACTACCCTGCGGGATGCATCCTCTCGCACGTGTTTTTGCTCGACTAGGCATGCGCATCCCAAAAAACCTGCGCATGCGCATCCCAAAAAACCTGCGAATGCGCATCCCACAAAACCTGCGCATGCGCATCCCACAAAACCTCGCACGTGTTTGTGCTCGACTAGCCTGCGGGATGCATCCTTTCGCACGTGTTTTTACTCGACTAGCCTGCGGGATGCATCCTCTCGCACGTGTTTTTGCTCGACTAGCCTGCGGGATGCATCCTCTCGCACGTGTTTTTGTTCGACTAGGCATGCGCATCCCAAAAAACCTGCGCATGCGCATCCCAAAAAACATGCGCATGCGCATCCCACAAAACCTGCGCATGCGCATCCCACAAAACCTCGCACGTGTTTTTACTCGACTAGCCTGCGGGATGCATCCTCTCGCACGTGTTTTTGCTCGACTAGCCATGCGCATCCCAAAAAACCTGCGCATGCGCATCCCAAAAAATCTGCACATGCGCATCCCACAAAACCTTCGCATGCGCATCCCACAAAACCTCGCACGTGTTTGTGCTTGACTAGCCTGCGGGATGCATCCTTTCGCACGTGTTTTTACTCGACTAGCCTGCGGGATGCATCCTCTCGCACGTGTTTTTGCTCGACTAGCCTGCGGGATGCATCCTCTCGCACGTGTTTTTACTCGACTAGCCTGCGGGATGCATCCTCTCGCACGTGTTTTTGCTCGACTAGCCTGCGGGATGCATCCTCTCGCACGTGTTTATGCTCGACTAGCCTGCGGGATGCATCCTCTCGCACGTGTTTTTACTCGACTAGCCTGCGGGATGCATCCTCTCGCACGTGTTTTTACTCGACTACCCTGCGGGATCCATCCTCTCGCACGTGTATTTGCTCGACTAGCCATGCGCATCCCAAAAAACCTGCGCATGCGCATCCCACAAAACCTGCGCATGCGCATCCCACAAAACCTGCGCATGCGCATCCCACAGAACCGCCCACGTGTTTTTACTCGACTAGCCTGCGGGATGCATCCTCTCTTACGTGTTTTTACTCGACTACCCTGCGGGATGCATCCTCTCGCACGTGTTTTTGCTCGACTAGCCATGCGCATCCCATAAAACCTGCGCATGCGCATCCCACAAAACCTGCGCATGCGCATCCCACAAAACTTCGCACGTGTTTTTACTCGACTAGCCTGCGGGATGCATCCCCTCGCACGTGTTTTTACTCGACTAGCCTGCGGGATGCATCCTCTCGCACGTGTTTTTACTCGACTAGCCTGCGGGATGCATCCTCTCGCACGTGTTTGTGCTCGACTAGCCTGCGGGATGCATCCTTTCGCACGTGTTTTTACTCGATTAGCCTGCGGGATGCATCCTCTCGCACGTGTTTTTACTCGACTAGCCTGCGGGATGCATCCTCTCGCACGTGTTTTTGCTCGACTAGGCATGCGCATCCCAAAAAACCTGCGCATGCGCATCCCAAAAAACCTGCGAATGCGCATCCCACAAAACCTGCGCATGCGCATCCCACAAAACCTCGCACGTGTTTGTGCTCGACTAGCCTGCGGGATGCATCCTTTCGCACGTGTTTTTACTCGACTAGCCTGCGGGATGCATCCTCTCGCACGTGTTTTTGCTCGACTAGCCTGCGGGATGCATCCTCTCGCACGTGTTTTTGCTCGACTAGCCTGCGGGATGCATCCTCTCGCACGTGTTTTTACTCGACTAGCCTGCGGGAAGCATCCTCTCGCACGTGTTTTTACTCGACTAGCCTGCGGGATGCATCCTCTCGCACGTGTTTTTACTCGACTACCCTGCGGGATCCATCCTCTCGCACGTGTATTTGCTCGACTAGCCATGCGCATCCCAAAAAACCTGCGCATGCTCATCCCACAAAACCTGCGCATGCGCATCCCACAAAACCTGCGCATGCGCATCCCACAGAACCGCCCACGTGTTTTTACTCGACTAGCCTGCGGGATGCATCCTCTCTTACGTGTTTTTACTCGACTACCCTGCGGGATGCATCCTCTCGCACGTGTTTTTGCTCGACTAGCCATGCGCATCCCATAAAACCTGCGCATGCGCATCCCACAAAACCTGCGCATGCGCATCCCACAAAACCTCGCGCGTGTTTTTACTCGACTAGCCTGCGGGATGCATCCCCTCGCACGTGTTTTTACTCGACTAGCCTGCGGGATGCATCCTCTCGCACGTGTTTTTACTCGACTAGCCTGCGGGATGCATCCTCTCGCACGTGTTTGTGCTCGACTAGCCTGCGGGATGCATCCTTTCGCACGTGTTTTTACTCGACTAGCCTGCGGGATGCATCCTCTCGCACGTGTTTTTACTCGACTAGCTTGCGGGATGCATCCTCTCGCACGTGTTTTTACTCGACTACCCTGCGGGATGCATCCTCTCGCACGTGTTTTTGCTCGACTAGGCATGCGCATCCCAAAAAACCTGCGCATGCGCATCCCAAAAAACCTGCGAATGCGCATCCCACAAAACCTGCGCATGCGCATCCCACAAAACCTCGCACGTGTTTGTGCTCGACTAGCCTGCGGGATGCATCCTTTCGCACGTGTTTTTACTCGACTAGCCTGCGGGATGCATCCTCTCGCACGTGTTTTTGCTCGACTAGCCTGCGGGATGCATCCTCTCGCACGTGTTTTTGTTCGACTAGGCATGCGCATCCCAAAAAACCTGCGCATGCGCATCCCAAAAAACATGCGCATGCGCATCCCACAAAACCTGCGCATGCGCATCCCACAAAACCTCGCACGTGTTTTTACTCGACTAGCCTGCGGGATGCATCCTCTCGCACGTGTTTTTGCTCGACTAGCCATGCGCATCCCAAAAAACCTGCGCATGCGCATCCCAAAAAATCTGCGCATGCGCATCCCACAAAACCTTCGCATGCGCATCCCACAAAACCTGCGCATGCGCATCCCACAAAACCTCGCACGTGTTTGTGCTTGACTAGCCTGCGGGATGCATCCTTTCGCACGTGTTTTTACTCGACTAGCCTGCGGGATGCATCCTCTCGCACGTGTTTTTGCTCGACTAGCCTGCGGGATGCATCCTCTCGCACGTGTTCTTACTCGACTAGCCTGCGGGATGCATCCTCTCGCACGTGTTTTTGCTCGACTAGCCTGCGGGATGCATCCTCTCGCACGTGTTTTTGCTCGACTAGCCTGCGGGATGCATCCTCTCGCACGTGTTTTTACTCGACTAGCCTGCGGGATGCATCCTCTCGCACGTGTTTTTACTCGACTACCCTGCGGGATCCATCCTCTCGCACGTCTATTTGCTCGACTAGCCATGCGCATCCCAAAAAACCTGCGCATGCGCATCCCACAAAACCTGCGCATGCGCATCCCACAAAACCTGCGCATGCGCATCCCACAGAACCGCCTACGTGTTTTTACTCGACTAGCCTGCGGGATGCATCCTCTCTTACGTGTTTTTACTCGACTACCCTGCGGGATGAATCCTCTCGCACGTGTTTTTGCTCGACTAGCCATGCGCATCCCATAAAACCTGCGCATGCGCATCCCACAAAACCTGCGCATGCGCATCCCACAAAACTTCGCACGTGTTTTTACTCGACTAGCCTGCGGGATGCATCCCCTCGCACGTGTTTTTACTCGACTAGCCTGCGGGATGCATCCTCTCGCACGTGTTTTTACTCGACTAGCCTGCGGGATGCATCCTCTCGCACGTGTTTGTGCTCGACTAGCCTGCGGGATGCATCCTTTCGCACGTGTTTTTACTCGACTAGCCTGCGGGATGCATCCTCTCGCACGTGTTTTTACTCGACTAGCCTGCGGGATGCATCCTCTCGCACGTGTTTTTACTCGACTACCCTGCGGGATGCATCCTCTCGCACGTGTTTTTGCTCGACTAGGCATGCGCATCCCAAAAAACCTGCGCATGCGCATCCCAAAAAACCTGCGAATGCGCATCCCACAAAACCTGCGCATGCGCATCCCACAAAACCTCGCACGTGTTTGTGCTCGACTAGCCTGCGGGATGCATCCTTTCGCACGTGTTTTTACTCGACTAGCCTGCGGGATGCATCCTCTCGCACGTGTTTTTGCTCGACTAGCCTGCGGGATGCATCCTCTCGCACGTGTTTTTGTTCGACTAGGCATGCGCATCCCAAAAAACCTGCGCATGCGCATCCCAAAAAACATGCGCATGCGCATCCCACAAAACCTGCGCATGCGCATCCCACAAAACCTCGCACGTGTTTTTACTCGACTAGCCTGCGGGATGCATCCTCTCGCACGTGTTTTTGCTCGACTAGCCATGCGCATCCCAAAAAACCTGCGCATGCGCATCCCAAAAAATCTGCGCATGCGCATCCCACAAAACCTTCGCATGCGCATCCCACAAAACCTGCGCATGCGCATCCCACAAAACCTCGCACGTGTTTGTGCTTGACTAGCCTGCGGGATGCATCCTTTCGCACGTGTTTTTACTCGACTAGGCATGCGCATCCCAAAAAACCTGCGCATGCGCATCCCAAAAAACCTGCGAATGCGCATCCCACAAAACCTGCGCATGCGCATCCCACAAAACCTCGCACGTGTTTGTGCTCGACTAGCCTGCGGGATGCATCCTTTCGCACGTGTTTTTACTCGACTAGCCTGCGGGATGCATCCTCTCGCACGTGTTTTTGCTCGACTAGCCTGCGGGATGCATCCTCTCGCACGTGTTTTTGTTCGACTAGGCATGCGCATCCCAAAAAACCTGCGCATGCGCATCCCAAAAAACATGCGCATGCGCATCCCACAAAACCTGCGCATGCGCATCCCACAAAACCTCGCACGTGTTTTTACTCGACTAGCCAGCGGGATGCATCCTCTCGCACGTGTTTTTGCTCGACTAGCCATGCGCATCCCAAAAAACCTGCGCATGCGCATCCCAAAAAATCTGCGCATGCGCATCCCACAAAACCTTCGCATGCGCATCCCACAAAACCTGCGCATGCGCATCCCACAAAACCTCGCACGTGTTTGTGCTTGACTAGCCTGCGGGATGCATCCTTTCGCACGTGTTTTTACTCGACTAGCCTGCGGGATGCATCCTCTCGCACGTGTTTTTGCTCGACTAGCCTGCGGGATGCATCCTCTCGCACGTGTTCTTACTCGACTAGCCTGCGGGATGCATCCTCTCGCACGTGTTTTTGCTCGACTAGCCTGCGGGATGCATCCTCTCGCACGTGTTTTTGCTCGACTAGCCTGCGGGATGCATCCTCTCGCACGTGTTTTTACTCGACTAGCCTGCGGGATGCATCCTCTCGCACGTGTTTTTACTCGACTACCCTGCGGGATCCATCCTCTCGCACGTCTATTTGCTCGACTAGCCATGCGCATCCCAAAAAACCTGCGCATGCGCATCCCACAAAACCTGCGCATGCGCATCCCACAAAACCTGCGCATGCGCATCCCACAGAACCGCCCACGTGTTTTTACTCGACTAGCCTGCGGGATGCATCCTCTCTTACGTGTTTTTACTCGACTACCCTGCGGGATGCATCCTCTCGCACGTGTTTTTGCTCGACTAGCCATGCGCATCCCATAAAACCTGCGCATGCGCATCCCACAAAACCTGCGCATGCGCATCCCACAAAACTTCGCACGTGTTTTTACTCGACTAGCCTGCGGGATGCATCCCCTCGCACGTGTTTTTACTCGACTAGCCTGCGGGATGCATCCTCTCGCACGTGTTTTTACTCGACTAGCCTGCGGGATGCATCCTCTCGCACGTGTTTGTGCTCGACTAGCCTGCGGGATGCATCCTTTCGCACGTGTTTTTACTCGACTAGCCTGCGGGATGCATCCTCTCGCACGTGTTTTTGCTCGACTAGCCTGCGGGATGCATCCTCTCGCACGTGTTTTTGTTCGACTAGGCATGCGCATCCCAAAAAACCTTCGCATGCGCATCCCACAAAACCTGCGCATGCGCATCCCACAAAACCTCGCACGTGTTTGTGCTTGACTAGCCTGCGGGATGCATCCTCTCGCACGTGTTCTTACTCGACTAGCCTGCGGGATGCATCCTCTCGCACGTGTTTTTGCTCGACTAGCCTGCGGGATGCATCCTCTCGCACGTGTTTTTGCTCGACTAGCCTGCGGGATGCATCCTCTCGCACGTGTTTTTACTCGACTAGCCTGCGGGATGCATCCTCTCGCACGTGTTTTTACTCGACTACCCTGCGGGATCCATCCTCTCGCACGTCTATTTGCTCGACTAGCCATGCGCATCCCAAAAAACCTGCGCATGCGCATCCCACAAAACCTGCGCATGCGCATCCCACAAAACCTGCGCATGCGCATCCCACAGAACCGCCCACGTGTTTTTACTCGACTAGCCTGCGGGATGCATCCTCTCTTACGTGTTTTTACTCGACTACCCTGCGGGATGCATCCTCTCGCACGTGTTTTTGCTCGACTAGCCATGCGCATCCCATAAAACCTGCGCATGCGCATCCCACAAAACCTGCGCATGCGCATCCCACAAAACTTCGCACGTGTTTTTACTCGACTAGCCTGCGGGATGCATCCCCTCGCACGTGTTTTTACTCGACTAGCCTGCGGGATGCATCCTCTCGCACGTGTTTTTACTCGACTAGCCTGCGGGATGCATCCTCTCGCACGTGTTTGTGCTCGACTAGCCTGCGGGATGCATCCTTTCGCACGTGTTTTTACTCGACTAGCCTGCGGGATGCATCCTCTCGCACGTGTTTTTGCTCGACTAGCCTGCGGGATGCATCCTCTCGCACGTGTTTTTGTTCGACTAGGCATGCGCATCCCAAAAAACCTGCGCATGCGCATCCCAAAAAACATGCGCATGCGCATCCCACAAAACCTGCGCATGCGCATCCCACAAAACCTCGCACGTGTTTTTACTCGACTAGCCTGCGGGATGCATCCTCTCGCACGTGTTTTTGCTCGACTAGCCATGCGCATCCCAAAAAACCTGCGCATGCGCATCCCAAAAAATCTGCGCATGCGCATCCCACAAAACCTTCGCATGCGCATCCCACAAAACCTGCGCATGCGCATCCCACAAAACCTCGCACGTGTTTGTGCTTGACTAGCCTGCGGGATGCATCCTTTCGCACGTGTTTTTACTCGACTAGCCTGCGGGATGCATCCTCTCGCACGTGTTTTTGCTCGACTAGCCTGCGGGATGCATCCTCTCGCACGTGTTTTTACTCGACTAGCCTGCGGGATGCATCCTCTCGCACGTGTTTTTGCTCGACTAGCCTGCGGGATGCATCCTCTCGCACGTGTTTTTGCTCGACTAGCCTGCGGGATGCATCCTCTCGCACGTGTTTTTACTCGACTAGCCTGCGGGATGCATCCTCTCGCACGTGTTTTTACTCGACGACCCTGCGGGATGCATCCTCTCGCACGTGTTTTTGCTCGACTAGCCATGCGCATCCCAAAAAACCTGCGCATGCGCATCCCACAAAACCTGCGCATGCGCATCCCACAAAACCTCGCACGTGTTTTTACTCGACTAGCCTGCGGGATGCATCCTTTCGCACGTGTTTTTACTCGACTAGCCTGCGGGATGCATCCTCTCGCACGTGTTTTTACTCGACTAGCCTGCGGGATGCATCCTCTCGCACGTGTTTTTGCTCGACTAGCCATGCGCATCCCAAAAAACCTGCGCATGCGCATCCCAAAAAATCTGCGCATGCGCATCCCACAAAACCTGCGCATGCGCATCCCACAAAACCTCGCACGTGTTTGTGCTCGACTAGCCTGCGGGATGCATCCTTTCGCACGTGTTTTTACTCGACTAGCCTGCGGGATGCATCCTCTCGCACGTGTTTTTGCTCGACTAGCCTGCGGGATGCATCCTCTCGCACGTGTTTGTGCTCGACTAGCCTGCGGGATGCATCCTCTCGCACGTGTTTTTACTCGACTAGCCTGCGGGATGCATCCTCTCGCATGTGTTTTTGCTCGACTAGCCTGCGGGATGCATCCTCTCGCACGTGTTTTTGCTCGACTAGCCTGCGGGATGCATCCTCTCGCACGTGTTTTTGCTCGACTAGCCTGCGGGATGCATCCTCTCGCACGTGTTTTTGCTCGACTAGGCATGCGCATCCCAAAAAACCTGCGCATGCGCATCCCAAAAAACCTGCGCATGCGCATCCCAAAAAACCTGCGCATGCGCATCCCACAAAACCTGCGCATGCGCATCCCACAAAACCTCGCACGTGTTTTTACTCGACTAGCCTGCGGGATGCATCCTCTCGCACGTGTTTTTGCTCGACTAGCCTGCGGGATGCATCCTCTCGCACGTGTTTTTGCTTGACTAGCCTGCGGGATGCATCCTCTCGCACGTGTTTGTGCTCGACTAGCCTGCGGGATGCATCCTCTCGCACGTGTTTTTACTCGACTAGCCTGCGGGATGCATCCTCTCGCACGTGTTTTTGCTCGACTAGCCTGCGGGATGCATCCTCTCGCACGTGTTTTTGCTCGGCTAGCCTGCGGGATGCATCCTCTCGCACGTGTTTTTGCTCGACTAGCCATGCGCATCCCAAAAAACCTGCGCATGCGCATCCCAAAAAACCTGCGCATGCGCATCCACACAACCTGCGCATGCGCATCCCACAAAACCTCGCACGTGTTTTTACTCGACTAGCCTGCGGGATGCATCCTCTCGCACGTGTTTTTGCTCGACTAGCCTGCGGGATGCATCCTCTCGCACGTGTTTTTGCTCGACTAGGCATGCGCATCCCAAAAAACCTGCGCATGCGCATCCCAAAAAATCTGCGCATGCGCATCCCACAAAACCTGCGCATGCGCATCCCACAAAACCTCGCACGTGTTTGTGCTCGACTAGCCTGCGGGATGCATCCTTTCGCACGTGTTTTTACTCGACTAGCCTGCGGGATGCATCCTCTCGCACGTGTTTTTGCTCGACTAGCCATGCGCATCCCAAAAAACCTGCGCATGCGCATCCCAAAAAATCTGCGCATGCGCATCCCACAAAACCTGCGCATGCGCATCCCACAAAACCTCGCACGTGTTTGTGCTCGACTAGCCTGCGGGATGCATCCTTTCGCACGTGTTTTTACTCGACTAGCCTGCGGGATGCATCCTCTCGCACGTGTTTTTACTCGACTAGCCTGCGGGATGCATCCTCTCGCACGTGTTTTTACTCGACTACCCTGCGGGATGCATTCTCTCGCACGTGTTTTTGCTCGACTAGCCATGCGCATCCCAAAAAACCTGCGCATGCGCATCCCAAAAAACCTGCGTATGCGCATCCCACAAAACCTGCGCATGAGCATCCCACAAAACCTCGCACGTGTTTGTGCTCGACTAGCCTGCGGGATGCATCCTTTCGCACGTGTTTTTACTCGACTAGCCTGCGGGATGCATCCTCTCGCACGTGTTTTTGCTCGACTAGCCTGCGGGATGCATCCTCTCGCACGTGTTTTTGCTCGACTAGGCATGCGCATCCCAAAAAACCTGCGCATGCGCATCCCACAAAACCTCGCACGTGTTTTTACTCGACTAGCCTGCGGGATGCATCCTCTCGCACGTGTTTTTGCTCGACTAGCCATGCGCATCCCAAAAAACCTGCGCATGCGCATCCCAAAAAATCTGCGCATGCGCATCCCACAAAACCTGCGCATGCGCATCCCACAAAACCTCGCACGTGTTTGTGCTCGACTAGCCTGCGGGATGCATCCTTTCGCACGTGTTTTTACTCGACTAGCCTGCGGGATGCATCCTCTGGCACGTGTTTTTGCTCGACTAGCCTGCGGGATGCATCCTCTCGCACGTGTTTTTGCTCGACTAGCCTGCGGGATGCATCCTCTCGCACGTGTTTGTGCTCGACTAGCCTGCGGGATGCATCCTCTCGCACGTGTTTTTACTCGACTAGCCTGCGGGATGCATCCTCTCGCACGTGTTTTTGCTCGACTAGCCTGCGGGATGCATCCTCTCGCACGTGTTTTTACTCGACTAGCCTGCGGGAAGCATCCTCTCGCACGTGTTTTTACTCGACTAGCCTGCGGGATGCATCCTCTCGCACGTGTTTTTACTCGACTACCCTGCGGGATCCATCCTCTCGCACGTGTATTTGCTCGACTAGCCATGCGCATCCCAAAAAACCTGCGCATGCGCATCCCACAAAACCTGCGCATGCGCATCCCACAGAACCGCCCACGTGTTTTTACTCGACTAGCCTGCGGGATGCATCCTCTCGCACGTGTTTTTGCTCGACTAGCCATGCGCATCCCATAAAACCTGCAAATGCGCATCCCACAAAACCTGCGCATGCGCATCCCACAAAACCTCGCACGTGTTTTTACTCGACTAGCCTGCGGGATGCATCCCCTCGCACGTGTTTTTACTCGACTAGCCTGCGGGATGCATCCTCTCGCACGTGTTTTTACTCGACTAGCCTGCGGGATGCATCCTCTCGCACGTGTTTGTGCTCGACTAGCCTGCGGGATGCATCCTTTCGCACGTGTTTTTACTCGACTAGCCTGCGGGATGCATCCTCTCGCACGTGTTTTTACTCGACTAGCCTGCGGGATGCATCCTCTCGCACGTGTTTTTACTCGACTACCCTGCGGGATGCATCCTCTCGCACGTGTTTTTGCTCGACTAGGCATGCGCATCCCAAAAAACCTGCGCATGCGCATCCCAAAAAACCTGCGAATGCGCATCCCACAAAACCTGCGCATGCGCATCCCACAAAACCTCGCACGTGTTTGTGCTCGACTATCCTGCGGGATGCATCCTTTCGCACGTGTTTTTACTCGACTAGCCTGCGGGATGCATCCTCTCGCACGTGTTTTTGCTCGACTAGCCTGCGGGATGCATCCTCTCGCACGTGTTTTTGTTCGACTAGGCATGCGCATCCCAAAAAACCTGCGCATGCGCATCCCAAAAAACCTGCGCATGCGCATCCCACAAAACCTCGCACGTGTTTTTACTCGACTAGCCTGCGGGATGCATCCTCTCGCACGTGTTTTTGCTCGACTAGCCATGCGCATCCCAAAAAACCTGCGCATGCGCATCCCAAAAAATCTGCGCATGCGCATCCCACAAAACCTGCGCATGCGCATCCCACAAAACCTGCGCATGCGCATCCACACAACCTGCGCATGCGCATCCCACAAAACCTCGCACGTGTTTTTACTCGACTAGCCTGCGGGATGCATCCTCTCGCACGTGTTTTTGCTCGACTAGCCTGCGGGATGCATCCTCTCGCACGTGTTTTTGCTCGACTAGGCATGCGCATCCCAAAAAACCTGCGCATGCGCATCCCAAAAAACCTGCGCATGCGCATCCCACAAAACCTCGCACGTGTTTTTGCTCGACTAGCCTGCGGGATGCATCCTCTCGCACGTGTTTTTGCTCGACTAGGCATGCGCATCCCAAAAAACCTGCGCATGCGCATCCCACAAAACCTCGCACGTGTTTTTACTCGACTAGCCTGCGGGATGCATCCTCTCGCACGTGTTTTTGCTCGACTAGCCATGCGCATCCCAAAAAACCTGCGCATGCGCATCCCAAAAAATCTGCGCATGCGCATCCCACAAAACCTGCGCATGCGCATCCCACAAAACCTCGCACGTGTTTGTGCTCGACTAGCCTGCGGGATGCATCCTTTCGCACGTGTTTTTACTCGACTAGCCTGCGGGATGCATCCTCTGGCACGTGTTTTTGCTCGACTAGCCTGCGGGATGCATCCTCTCGCACGTGTTTTTGCTCGACTAGCCTGCGGGATGCATCCTCTCGCACGTGTTTGTGCTCGACTAGCCTGCGGGATGCATCCTCTCGCACGTGTTTTTACTCGACTAGCCTGCGGGATGCATCCTCTCGCACGTGTTTTTGCTCGACTAGCCTGCGGGATGCATCCTCTCGCACGTGTTTTTACTCGACTAGCCTGCGGGAAGCATCCTCTCGCACGTGTTTTTACTCGACTAGCCTGCGGGATGCATCCTCTCGCACGTGTTTTTACTCGACTACCCTGCGGGATCCATCCTCTCGCACGTGTATTTGCTCGACTAGCCATGCGCATCCCAAAAAACCTGCGCATGCGCATCCCACAAAACCTGCGCATGCGCATCCCACAGAACCGCCCACGTGTTTTTACTCGACTAGCCTGCGGGATGCATCCTCTCGCACGTGTTTTTGCTCGACTAGCCATGCGCATCCCATAAAACCTGCAAATGCGCATCCCACAAAACCTGCGCATGCGCATCCCACAAAACCTCGCACGTGTTTTTACTCGACTAGCCTGCGGGATGCATCCCCTCGCACGTGTTTTTACTCGACTAGCCTGCGGGATGCATCCTCTCGCACGTGTTTTTACTCGACTAGCCTGCGGGATGCATCCTCTCGCACGTGTTTGTGCTCGACTAGCCTGCGGGATGCATCCTTTCGCACGTGTTTTTACTCGACTAGCCTGCGGGATGCATCCTCTCGCACGTGTTTTTACTCGACTAGCCTGCGGGATGCATCCTCTCGCACGTGTTTTTACTCGACTACCCTGCGGGATGCATCCTCTCGCACGTGTTTTTGCTGGACTAGGCATGCGCATCCCAAAAAACCTGCGCATGCGCATCCCAAAAAACCTGCGAATGCGCATCCCACAAAACCTGCGCATGCGCATCCCACAAAACCTCGCACGTGTTTGTGCTCGACTATCCTGCGGGATGCATCCTTTCGCACGTGTTTTTACTCGACTAGCCTGCGGGATGCATCCTCTCGCACGTGTTTTTGCTCGACTAGCCTGCGGGATGCATCCTCTCGCACGTGTTTTTGTTCGACTAGGCATGCGCATCCCAAAAAACCTGCGCATGCGCATCCCAAAAAACCTGCGCATGCGCATCCCACAAAACCTCGCACGTGTTTTTACTCGACTAGCCTGCGGGATGCATCCTCTCGCACGTGTTTTTGCTCGACTAGCCATGCGCATCCCAAAAAACCTGCGCATGCGCATCCCAAAAAATCTGCGCATGCGCATCCCACAAAACCTGCGCATGCGCATCCCACAAAACCTGCGCATGCGCATCCACACAACCTGCGCATGCGCATCCCACAAAACCTCGCACGTGTTTTTACTCGACTAGCCTGCGGGATGCATCCTCTCGCACGTGTTTTTGCTCGACTAGCCTGCGGGATGCATCCTCTCGCACGTGTTTTTGCTCGACTAGGCATGCGCATCCCAAAAAACCTGCGCATGCGCATCCCAAAAAACCTGCGCATGCGCATCCCACAAAACCTCGCACGTGTTTTTACTCGACTAGCCTGCGGGATGCATCCTCTCGCACGTGTTTTTGCTCGACTAGCCATGCGCATCCCAAAAAACCTGCGCATGCGCATCCCAAAAAATCTGCGCATGCGCATCCCAAAAAACCTGCGCATGCGCATCCCAAAAAACCTGCGCATGCGCATCCACACAACCTGCGCATGCGCATCCCACAAAACCTCGCACGTGTTTTTACTCGACTAGCCTGCGGGATGCATCCTCTCGCACGTGTTTTTGCTCGACTAGCCTGCGGGATGCATCCTCTCGCACGTGTTTTTGCTCGACTAGGCATGCGCATCCCAAAAAACCTGCGCATGCGCATCCCAAAAAATCTGCGCATGCGCATCCCACAAAACCTGCGCATGCGCATCCCACAAAACCTCGCACGTGTTTGTGCTCGACTAGCCTGCGGGATGCATCCTTTCGCACGTGTTTTTACTCGACTAGCCTGCGGGATGCATCCTCTCGCACGTGTTTTTGCTCGACTAGCCATGCGCATCCCAAAAAACCTGTGCATGCGCATCCCAAAAAATCTGCGCATGCGCATCCCACAAAACCTGCGCATGCGCATCCCACAAAACCTCGCACGTGTTTGTGCTCGACTAGCCTGCGGGATGCATCCTTTCGCACGTGTTTTTACTCGACTAGCCTGCGGGATGCATCCTCTCGCACGTGTTTTTACTCGACTAGCCTGCGGGATGCATCCTCTCGCACGTGTTTTTACTCGACTACCCTGCGGGATGCATTCTCTCGCACGTGTATTTGCTCGACTAGCCATGCGCATCCCAAAAAACCTGCGCATGCGCATCCCAAAAAACCTGCGTATGCGCATCCCACAAAACCTGCGCATGAGCATCCCACAAAACCTCGCACGTGTTTGTGCTCGACTAGCCTGCGGGATGCATCCTTTCGCACGTGTTTTTACTCGACTAGCCTGCGGGATGCATCCTCTCGCACGTGTTTTTGCTCGACTAGCCTGCGGGATGCATCCTCTCGCACGTGTTTTTGCTCGACTAGGCATGCGCATCCCAAAAAACCTGCGCATGCGCATCCCACAAAACCTCGCACGTGTTTTTACTCGACTAGCCTGCGGGATGCATCCTCTCGCACGTGTTTTTGCTCGACTAGCCATGCGCATCCCAAAAAACCTGCGCATGCGCATCCCAAAAAATCTGCGCATGCGCATCCCACAAAACCTGCGCATGCGCATCCCACAAAACCTCGCACGTGTTTGTGCTCGACTAGCCTGCGGGATGCATCCTTTCGCACGTGTTTTTACTCGACTAGCCTGCGGGATGCATCCTCTGGCACGTGTTTTTGCTCGACTAGCCTGCGGGATGCATCCTCTCGCACGTGTTTTTGCTCGACTAGCCTGCGGGATGCATCCTCTCGCACGTGTTTGTGCTCGACTAGCCTGCGGGATGCATCCTCTCGCACGTGTTTTTACTCGACTAGCCTGCGGGATGCATCCTCTCGCACGTGTTTTTGCTCGACTAGCCTGCGGGATGCATCCTCTCGCACGTGTTTTTACTCGACTAGCCTGCGGGAAGCATCCTCTCGCACGTGTTTTTGCTCGACTAGGCATGCGCATCCCAAAAAACCTGCGCATGCGCATCCCAAAAAACCTGCGCATGCGCATCCCACAAAACCTCGCACGTGTTTTTACTCGACTAGCCTGCGGGATGCATCCTCTCGCACGTGTTTTTGCTCGACTAGCCATGCGCATCCCAAAAAACCTGCGCATGCGCATCCCAAAAAATCTGCGCATGCGCATCCCACAAAACCTGCGCATGCGCATCCCACAAAACCTGCGCATGCGCATCCACACAACCTGCGCATGCGCATCCCACAAAACCTCGCACGTGTTTTTACTCGACTAGCCTGCGGGATGCATCCTCTCGCACGTGTTTTTGCTCGACTAGCCTGCGGGATGCATCCTCTCGCACGTGTTTTTGCTCGACTAGGCATGCGCATCCCAAAAAACCTGCGCATGCGCATCCCACAAAACCTCGCACGTGTTTTTACTCGACTAGCCTGCGGGATGCATCCTCTCGCACGTGTTTTTGCTCGACTAGCCATGCGCATCCCAAAAAACCTGCGCATGCGCATCCCAAAAAATCTGCGCATGCGCATCCCAAAAAACCTGCGCATGCGCATCCCAAAAAACCTGCGCATGCGCATCCACACAACCTGCGCATGCGCATCCCACAAAACCTCGCACGTGTTTTTACTCGACTAGCCTGCGGGATGCATCCTCTCGCACGTGTTTTTGCTCGACTAGCCTGCGGGATGCATCCTCTCGCACGTGTTTTTGCTCGACTAGGCATGCGCATCCCAAAAAACCTGCGCATGCGCATCCCAAAAAATCTGCGCATGCGCATCCCACAAAACCTGCGCATGCGCATCCCACAAAACCTCGCACGTGTTTGTGCTCGACTAGCCTGCGGGATGCATCCTTTCGCACGTGTTTTTACTCGACTAGCCTGCGGGATGCATCCTCTCGCACGTGTTTTTGCTCGACTAGCCATGCGCATCCCAAAAAACCTGCGCATGCGCATCCCAAAAAATCTGCGCATGCGCATCCCACAAAACCTGCGCATGCGCATCCCACAAAACCTCGCACGTGTTTGTGCTCGACTAGCCTGCGGGATGCATCCTTTCGCACGTGTTTTTACTCGACTAGCCTGCGGGATGCATCCTCTCGCACGTGTTTTTACTCGACTAGCCTGCGGGATGCATCCTCTCGCACGTGTTTTTACTCGACTACCCTGCGGGATGCATTCTCTCGCACGTGTTTTTGCTCGACTAGCCATGCGCATCCCAAAAAACCTGCGCATGCGCATCCCAAAAAACCTGCGTATGCGCATCCCACAAAACCTGCGCATGAGCATCCCACAAAACCTCGCACGTGTTTGTGCTCGACTAGCCTGCGGGATGCATCCTTTCGCACGTGTTTTTTCTCGACTAGCCTGCGGGATGCATCCTCTCGCACGTGTTTTTGCTCGACTAGCCTGCGGGATGCATCCTCTCGCACGTGTTTTTGCTCGACTAGGCATGCGCATCCCAAAAAACCTGCGCATGCGCATCCCACAAAACCTCGCACGTGTTTTTACTCGACTAGCCTGCGGGATGCATCCTCTCGCACGTGTTTTTGCTCGACTAGCCATGCGCATCCCAAAAAACCTGCGCATGCGCATCCCAAAAAATCTGCGCATGCGCATCCCACAAAACCTGCGCATGCGCATCCCACAAAACCTCGCACGTGTTTGTGCTCGACTAGCCTGCGGGATGCATCCTTTCGCACGTGTTTTTACTCGACTAGCCTGCGGGATGCATCCTCTGGCACGTGTTTTTGCTCGACTAGCCTGCGGGATGCATCCTCTCGCACGTGTTTTTGCTCGACTAGCCTGCGGGATGCATCCTCTCGCACGTGTTTGTGCTCGACTAGCCTGCGGGATGCATCCTCTCGCACGTGTTTTTACTCGACTAGCCTGCGGGATGCATCCTCTCGCACGTGTATTTGCTCGACTAGCCATGCGCATCCCAAAAAACCTGCGCATGCGCATCCCACAAAACCTGCGCATGCGCATCCCACAAAACCTGCGCATGCGCATCCCACAGAACCGCCCACGTGTTTTTACTCGACTAGCCTGCGGGATGCATCCTCTCTTACGTGTTTTTACTCGACTACCCTGCGGGATGCATCCTCTCGCACGTGTTTTTGCTCGACTAGCCATGCGCATCCCATAAAACCTGCGCATGCGCATCCCACAAAACCTGCGCATGCGCATCCCACAAAACCTCGCACGTGTTTTTACTCGACTAGCCTGCGGGATGCATCCCCTCGCACGTGTTTTTACTCGACTAGCCTGCGGGATGCATCCTCTCGCACGTGTTTTTACTCGACTAGCCTGCGGGATGCATCCTCTCGCACGTGTTTGTGCTCGACTAGCCTGCGGGATGCATCCTTTCGCACGTGTTTTTACTCGACTAGCCTGCGGGATGCATCCTCTCGCACGTGTTTTTACTCGACTAGCCTGCGGGATGCATCCTCTCGCACGTGTTTTTACTCGACTACCCTGCGGGATGCATCCTCTCGCACGTGTTTTTGCTCGACTAGGCATGCGCATCCCAAAAAACCTGCGCATACGCATCCCAAAAAACCTGCGAATGCGCATCCCACAAAACCTGCGCATGCGCATCCCACAAAACCTCGCACGTGTTTGTGCTCGACTAGCCTGCGGGATGCATCCTTTCGCACGTGTTTTTACTCGACTAGCCTGCGGGATGCATCCTCTCGCACGTGTTTTTGCTCGACTAGCCTGCGGGATGCATCCTCTCGCACGTGTTTTTGTTCGACTAGGCATGCGCATCCCAAAAAACCTGCGCATGCGCATCCCAAAAAACATGCGCATGCGCATCCCACAAAACCTGCGCATGCGCATCCCACAAAACCTCGCACGTGTTTTTACTCGACTAGCCTGCGGGATGCATCCTCTCGCACGTGTTTTTGCTCGACTAGCCATGCGCATCCCAAAAAACCTGCGCATGCGCATCCCAAAAAATCTGCGCATGCGCATCCCACAAAACCTTCGCATGCGCATCCCACAAAACCTGCGCATGCGCATCCCACAAAACCTCGCACGTGTTTGTGCTTGACTAGCCTGCGGGATGCATCCTTTCGCACGTGTTTTTACTCGACTAGCCTGCGGGATGCATCCTCTCGCACGTGTTTTTGCTCGACTAGCCTGCGGGATGCATCCTCTCGCACGTGTTTTTGCTCGACTAGCCATGCGCATCCCAAAAAACCTGCGCATGCGCATCCCAAAAAATCTGCGCATGCGCATCCCACAAAACCTGCGCATGCGCATCCCACAAAACCTGCGCATGCGCATCCACACAACCTGCGCATGCGCATCCCACAAAACCTCGCACGTGTTTTTACTCGACTAGCCTGCGGGATGCATCCTCTCGCACGTGTTTTTGCTCGACTAGCCTGCGGGATGCATCCTCTCGCACGTGTTTTTGCTCGACTAGGCATGCGCATCCCAAAAAACCTGCGCATGCGCATCCCACAAAACCTCGCACGTGTTTTTACTCGACTAGCCTGCGGGATGCATCCTCTCGCACGTGTTTTTGCTCGACTAGCCATGCGCATCCCAAAAAACCTGCGCATGCGCATCCCAAAAAATCTGCGCATGCGCATCCCAAAAAACCTGCGCATGCGCATCCCAAAAAACCTGCGCATGCGCATCCACACAACCTGCGCATGCGCATCCCACAAAACCTCGCACGTGTTTTTACTCGACTAGCCTGCGGGATGCATCCTCTCGCACGTGTTTTTGCTCGACTAGCCTGCGGGATGCATCCTCTCGCACGTGTTTTTGCTCGACTAGGCATGCGCATCCCAAAAAACCTGCGCATGCGCATCCCAAAAAATCTGCGCATGCGCATCCCACAAAACCTGCGCATGCGCATCCCACAAAACCTCGCACGTGTTTGTGCTCGACTAGCCTGCGGGATGCATCCTTTCGCACGTGTTTTTACTCGACTAGCCTGCGGGATGCATCCTCTCGCACGTGTTTTTGCTCGACTAGCCATGCGCATCCCAAAAAACCTGCGCATGCGCATCCCAAAAAATCTGCGCATGCGCATCCCACAAAACCTGCGCATGCGCATCCCACAAAACCTCGCACGTGTTTGTGCTCGACTAGCCTGCGGGATGCATCCTTTCGCACGTGTTTTTACTCGACTAGCCTGCGGGATGCATCCTCTCGCACGTGTTTTTACTCGACTAGCCTGCGGGATGCATCCTCTCGCACGTGTTTTTACTCGACTACCCTGCGGGATGCATTCTCTCGCACGTGTTTTTGCTCGACTAGCCATGCGCATCCCAAAAAACCTGCGCATGCGCATCCCAAAAAACCTGCGTATGCGCATCCCACAAAACCTGCGCATGAGCATCCCACAAAACCTCGCACGTGTTTGTGCTCGACTAGCCTGCGGGATGCATCCTTTCGCACGTGTTTTTTCTCGACTAGCCTGCGGGATGCATCCTCTCGCACGTGTTTTTGCTCGACTAGCCTGCGGGATGCATCCTCTCGCACGTGTTTTTGCTCGACTAGGCATGCGCATCCCAAAAAACCTGCGCATGCGCATCCCACAAAACCTCGCACGTGTTTTTACTCGACTAGCCTGCGGGATGCATCCTCTCGCACGTGTTTTTGCTCGACTAGCCATGCGCATCCCAAAAAACCTGCGCATGCGCATCCCAAAAAATCTGCGCATGCGCATCCCACAAAACCTGCGCATGCGCATCCCACAAAACCTCGCACGTGTTTGTGCTCGACTAGCCTGCGGGATGCATCCTTTCGCACGTGTTTTTACTCGACTAGCCTGCGGGATGCATCCTCTGGCACGTGTTTTTGCTCGACTAGCCTGCGGGATGCATCCTCTCGCACGTGTTTTTGCTCGACTAGCCTGCGGGATGCATCCTCTCGCACGTGTTTGTGCTCGACTAGCCTGCGGGATGCATCCTCTCGCACGTGTTTTTACTCGACTAGCCTGCGGGATGCATCCTCTCGCACGTGTATTTGCTCGACTAGCCATGCGCATCCCAAAAAACCTGCGCATGCGCATCCCACAAAACCTGCGCATGCGCATCCCACAAAACCTGCGCATGCGCATCCCACAGAACCGCCCACGTGTTTTTACTCGACTAGCCTGCGGGATGCATCCTCTCTTACGTGTTTTTACTCGACTACCCTGCGGGATGCATCCTCTCGCACGTGTTTTTGCTCGACTAGCCATGCGCATCCCATAAAACCTGCGCATGCGCATCCCACAAAACCTGCGCATGCGCATCCCACAAAACCTCGCACGTGTTTTTACTCGACTAGCCTGCGGGATGCATCCCCTCGCACGTGTTTTTACTCGACTAGCCTGCGGGATGCATCCTCTCGCACGTGTTTTTACTCGACTAGCCTGCGGGATGCATCCTCTCGCACGTGTTTGTGCTCGACTAGCCTGCGGGATGCATCCTTTCGCACGTGTTTTTACTCGACTAGCCTGCGGGATGCATCCTCTCGCACGTGTTTTTACTCGACTAGCCTGCGGGATGCATCCTCTCGCACGTGTTTTTACTCGACTACCCTGCGGGATGCATCCTCTCGCACGTGTTTTTGCTCGACTAGGCATGCGCATCCCAAAAAACCTGCGCATGCGCATCCCAAAAAACCTGCGAATGCGCATCCCACAAAACCTGCGCATGCGCATCCCACAAAACCTCGCACGTGTTTGTGCTCGACTAGCCTGCGGGATGCATCCTTTCGCACGTGTTTTTACTCGACTAGCCTGCGGGATGCATCCTCTCGCACGTGTTTTTGCTCGACTAGCCTGCGGGATGCATCCTCTCGCACGTGTTTTTGTTCGACTAGGCATGCGCATCCCAAAAAACCTGCGCATGCGCATCCCAAAAAACATGCGCATGCGCATCCCACAAAACCTGCGCATGCGCATCCCACAAAACCTCGCACGTGTTTTTACTCGACTAGCCTGCGGGATGCATCCTCTCGCACGTGTTTTTGCTCGACTAGCCATGCGCATCCCAAAAAACCTGCGCATGCGCATCCCAAAAAATCTGCGCATGCGCATCCCACAAAACCTTCGCATGCGCATCCCACAAAACCTGCGCATGCGCATCCCACAAAACCTCGCACGTGTTTGTGCTTGACTAGCCTGCGGGATGCATCCTTTCGCACGTGTTTTTACTCGACTAGCCTGCGGGATGCATCCTCTCGCACGTGTTTTTGCTCGACTAGGCATGCGCATCCCAAAAAACCTGCGCATGCGCATCCCACAAAACCTCGCACGTGTTTTTACTCGACTAGCCTGCGGGATGCATCCTCTCGCACGTGTTTTTGCTCGACTAGCCATGCGCATCCCAAAAAACCTGCGCATGCGCATCCCAAAAAATCTGCGCATGCGCATCCCACAAAACCTGCGCATGCGCATCCCACAAAACCTCGCACGTGTTTGTGCTCGACTAGCCTGCGGGATGCATCCTTTCGCACGTGTTTTTACTCGACTAGCCTGCGGGATGCATCCTCTGGCACGTGTTTTTGCTCGACTAGCCTGCGGGATGCATCCTCTCGCACGTGTTTTTGCTCGACTAGCCTGCGGGATGCATCCTCTCGCACGTGTTTTTGTTCGACTAGGCATGCGCATCCCAAAAAACCTGCGCATGCGCATCCCAAAAAACATGCGCATGCGCATCCCACAAAACCTGCGCATGCGCATCCCACAAAACCTCGCACGTGTTTTTACTCGACTAGCCTGCGGGATGCATCCTCTCGCACGTGTTTTTGCTCGACTAGCCATGCGCATCCCAAAAAACCTGCGCATGCGCATCCCAAAAAATCTGCGCATGCGCATCCCACAAAACCTTCGCATGCGCATCCCACAAAACCTGCGCATGCGCATCCCACAAAACCTCGCACGTGTTTGTGCTTGACTAGCCTGCGGGATGCATCCTTTCGCACGTGTTTTTACTCGACTAGCCTGCGGGATGCATCCTCTCGCACGTGTTTTTGCTCGACTAGGCATGCGCATCCCAAAAAACCTGCGCATGCGCATCCCAAAAAACCTGCGAATGCGCATCCCACAAAACCTGCGCATGCGCATCCCACAAAACCTCGCACGTGTTTGTGCTCGACTAGCCTGCGGGATGCATCCTTTCGCACGTGTTTTTACTCGACTAGCCTGCGGGATGCATCCTCTCGCACGTGTTTTTGCTCGACTAGCCTGCGGGATGCATCCTCTCGCACGTGTTTTTGCTCGACTAGCCTGCGGGAAGCATCCTCTCGCACGTGTTTTTACTCGACTAGCCTGCGGGATGCATCCTCTCGCACGTGTTTTTACTCGACTACCCTGCGGGATCCATCCTCTCGCACGTGTATTTGCTCGACTAGCCATGCGCATCCCAAAAAACCTGCGCATGCGCATCCCACAAAACCTGCGCATGCGCATCCCACAGAACCGCCCACGTGTTTTTACTCGACTAGCCTGCGGGATGCATCCTCTCTTACGTGTTTTTACTCGACTACCCTGCGGGATGCATCCTCTCGCACGTGTTTTTGCTCGACTAGCCATGCGCATCCCATAAAACCTGCGCATGCGCATCCCACAAAACCTGCGCATGCGCATCCCACAAAACCTCGCGCGTGTTTTTACTCGACTAGCCTGCGGGATGCATCCCCTCGCACGTGTTTTTACTCGACTAGCCTGCGGGATGCATCCTCTCGCACGTGTTTTTACTCGACTAGCCTGCGGGATGCATCCTCTCGCACGTGTTTGTGCTCGACTAGCCTGCGGGATGCATCCTTTCGCACGTGTTTTTACTCGACTAGCCTGCGGGATGCATCCTCTCGCACGTGTTTTTACTCGACTAGCCTGCGGGATGCATCCTCTCGCACGTGTTTTTACTCGACTAGGCATGCGCATCCCAAAAAACATGCGCATGCGCATCCCACAAAACCTGCGCATGCGCATCCCACAAAACCTCGCACGTGTTTTTACTCGACTAGCCTGCGGGATGCATCCTCTCGCACGTGTTTTTGCTCGACTAGCCATGCGCATCCCAAAAAACCTGCGCATGCGCATCCCAAAAAATCTGCGCATGCGCATCCCACAAAACCTTCGCATGCGCATCCCACAAAACCTGCGCATGCGCATCCCACAAAACCTCGCACGTGTTTGTGCTTGACTAGCCTGCGGGATGCATCCTTTCGCACGTGTTTTTACTCGACTAGCCTGCGGGATGCATCCTCTCGCACGTGTTTTTGCTCGACTAGCCTGCGGGATGCATCCTCTCGCACGTGTTCTTACTCGACTAGCCTGCGGGATGCATCCTCTCGCACGTGTTTTTGCTCGACTAGCCTGCGGGATGCATCCTCTCGCACGTGTTTTTGCTCGACTAGCCTGCGGGATGCATCCTCTCGCACGTGTTTTTACTCGACTAGCCTGCGGGATGCATCCTCTCGCACGTGTTTTTACTCGACTACCCTGCGGGATCCATCCTCTCGCACGTCTATTTGCTCGACTAGCCATGCGCATCCCAAAAAACCTGCGCATGCGCATCCCACAAAACCTGCGCATGCGCATCCCACAAAACCTGCGCATGCGCATCCCACAGAACCGCCCACGTGTTTTTACTCGACTAGCCTGCGGGATGCATCCTCTCTTACGTGTTTTTACTCGACTACCCTGCGGGATGCATCCTCTCGCACGTGTTTTTGCTCGACTAGCCATGCGCATCCCATAAAACCTGCGCATGCGCATCCCACAAAACCTGCGCATGCGCATCCCACAAAACTTCGCACGTGTTTTTACTCGACTAGCCTGCGGGATGCATCCCCTCGCACGTGTTTTTACTCGACTAGCCTGCGGGATGCATCCTCTCGCACGTGTTTTTACTCGACTAGCCTGCGGGATGCATCCTCTCGCACGTGTTTGTGCTCGACTAGCCTGCGGGATGCATCCTTTCGCACGTGTTTTTACTCGACTAGCCTGCGGGATGCATCCTCTCGCACGTGTTTTTACTCGACTAGCCTGCGGGATGCATCCTCTCGCACGTGTTTTTACTCGACTACCCTGCGGGATGCATCCTCTCGCACGTGTTTTTGCTCGACTAGGCATGCGCATCCCAAAAAACCTGCGAATGCGCATCCCACAAAACCTGCGCATGCGCATCCCACAAAACCTCGCACGTGTTTGTGCTCGACTAGCCTGCGGGATGCATCCTTTCGCACGTGTTTTTACTCGACTAGCCTGCGGGATGCATCCTCTCGCACGTGTTTTTGCTCGACTAGCCTGCGGGATGCATCCTCTCGCACGTGTTTTTGTTCGACTAGGCATGCGCATCCCAAAAAACCTGCGCATGCGCATCCCAAAAAACATGCGCATGCGCATCCCACAAAACCTGCGCATGCGCATCCCACAAAACCTCGCACGTGTTTTTACTCGACTAGCCTGCGGGATGCATCCTCTCGCACGTGTTTTTGCTCGACTAGCCATGCGCATCCCAAAAAACCTGCGCATGCGCATCCCAAAAAATCTGCGCATGCGCATCCCACAAAACCTTCGCATGCGCATCCCACAAAACCTGCGCATGCGCATCCCACAAAACCTCGCACGTGTTTGTGCTTGACTAGCCTGCGGGATGCATCCTTTCGCACGTGTTTTTACTCGACTAGCCTGCGGGATGCATCCTCTCGCACGTGTTTTTGCTCGACTAGCCTGCGGGATGCATCCTCTCGCACGTGTTTTTACTCGACTAGCCTGCGGGATGCATCCTCTCGCACGTGTTTTTGCTCGACTAGGCATGCGCATCCCAAAAAACCTGCGCATGCGCATCCCAAAAAACCTGCGCATGCGCATCCCAAAAAACCTGCGCATGCGCATCCCACAAAACCTGCGCATGCGCATCCCACAAAACCTCGCACGTGTTTTTACTCGACTAGCCTGCGGGATGCATCCTCTCGCACGTGTTTTTGCTCGACTAGCCTGCGGGATGCATCCTCTCGCACGTGTTTTTGCTTGACTAGCCTGCGGGATGCATCCTCTCGCACGTGTTTGTGCTCGACTAGCCTGCGGGATGCATCCTCTCGCACGTGTTTTTACTCGACTAGCCTGCGGGATGCATCCTCTCGCACGTGTTTTTGCTCGACTAGCCTGCGGGATGCATCCTCTCGCACGTGTTTTTGCTCGGCTAGCCTGCGGGATGCATCCTCTCGCACGTGTTTTTGCTCGACTAGCCATGCGCATCCCAAAAAACCTGCGCATGCGCATCCCACAAAACCTGCGCATGCGCATCCCACAAAACCTCGCACGTGTTTTTACTCGACTAGCCTGCGGGATGCATCCTCTCGCACGTGTTTTTGCTCGACTAGCCATGCGCAACCCAAAAAACCTGCGCATGCGCATCCCAAAAAATCTGCGCATGCGCATCCCAAAAAACCTGCGCATGCGCATCCCAAAAAACCTGCGCATGCGCA
Source organism: Lasioglossum baleicum (assembly GCF_051020765.1). Lineage (NCBI taxonomy): Eukaryota > Metazoa > Arthropoda > Insecta > Hymenoptera > Halictidae > Lasioglossum > Lasioglossum baleicum. Next base: position 113,748 of record NW_027469270.1, read on the forward strand.
TCCACACAACCTGCGCATGCGCATCCCACAAAACCTCGCACGTGTTTTTACTCGACTAGCCTGCGGGATGCATCCTCTCGCACGTGTTTTTGCTCGACTAGCCTGCGGGATGCATCCTCTCGCACGTGTTTTTGCTCGACTAGGCATGCGCATCCCAAAAAACCTGCGCATGCGCATCCCAAAAAATCTGCGCATGCGCATCCCACAAAACCTGCGCATGCGCATCCCACAAAACCTCGCACGTGTTTGTGCTCGACTAGCCTGCGGGATGCATCCTTTCGCACGTGTTTTTACTCGACTAGCCTGCGGGATGCATCCTCTCGCACGTGTTTTTGCTCGACTAGCCATGCGCATCCCAAAAAACCTGCGCATGCGCATCCCAAAAAATCTGCGCATGCGCATCCCACAAAACCTGCGCATGCGCATCCCACAAAACCTCGCACGTGTTTGTGCTCGACTAGCCTGCGGGATGCATCCTTTCGCACGTGTTTTTACTCGACTAGCCTGCGGGATGCATCCTCTCGCACGTGTTTTTACTCGACTAGCCTGCGGCATGCATCCTCTCGCACGTGTTTTTACTCGACTACCCTGCGGGATGCATTCTCTCGCACGTGTTTTTGCTCGACTAGCCATGCGCATCCCAAAAAACCTGCGCATGCGCATCCCAAAAAACCTGCGTATGCGCATCCCACAAAACCTGCGCATGAGCATCCCACAAAACCTCGCACGTGTTTGTGCTCGACTAGCCTGCGGGATGCATCCTTTCGCACGTGTTTTTACTCGACTAGCCTGCGGGATGCATCCTCTCGCACGTGTTTTTGCTCGACTAGCCTGCGGGATGCATCCTCTCGCACGTGTTTTTGCTCGACTAGGCATGCGCATCCCAAAAAACCTGCGCATGCGCATCCCACAAAACCTCGCACGTGTTTTTACTCGACTAGCCTGCGGGATGCATCCTCTCGCACGTGTTTTTGCTCGACTAGCCATGCGCATCCCAAAAAACCTGCGCATGCGCATCCCAAAAAATCTGCGCATGCGCATCCCACAAAACCTGCGCATGCGCATCCCACAAAACCTCGCACGTGTTTGTGCTCGACTAGCCTGCGGGATGCATCCTTTCGCACGTGTTTTTACTCGACTAGCCTGCGGGATGCATCCTCTGGCACGTGTTTTTGCTCGACTAGCCTGCGGGATGCATCCTCTCGCACGTGTTTTTGCTCGACTAGCCTGCGGGATGCATCCTCTCGCACGTGTTTGTGCTCGACTAGCCTGCGGGATGCATCCTCTCGCACGTGTTTTTACTCGACTAGCCTGCGGGATGCATCCTCTCGCACGTGTTTTTGCTCGACTAGCCATGCGCATCCCAAAAAACCTGCGCATGCGCATCCCAAAAAATCTGCGCATGCGCATCCCACAAAACCTGCGCATGCGCATCCCACAAAACCTCGCACGTGTTTGTGCTCGACTAGCCTGCGGGATGCATCCTCTCGCACGTGTTTTTGCTCGACTAGCCTGCGGGATGCATCCTCTCGCACGTGTTTTTGCTCGACTAGCCTGCGGGATGCATCCTCTCGCACGTGTTTTTGCTCGACTAGCCTGCGGGATGCATCCTCTCGCACGTGTTTTTACTCGACTAGCCTGCGGGATGCATCCTCTCGCACGTGTTTTTGCTCGACTAGCCTGCGGGATGCATCCTCTCGCACGTGTTTTTGCTCGACTAGCCTGCGCGATGCATCCTCTCGCACGTGTTTTTACTCGACTAGCCTGCGGGATGCATCCTCTCGCACGTGTTTTTGCTCGACTAGCCTGCGGGATGCATCCTCTCGCACGTGTTTTTGCTCGACTAGGCATGCGCATCCCAAAAAACCTGCGCATGCGCATCCCAAAAAATCTGCGAATGCGCATCCCACAAAACCTGGGCATGCGCATCCCACAAAACCTCGCACGTGTTTGTGCTCGACTAGCCTGCGGGATGCATCCTTTCGCACGTGTTTTTACTCGACTAGCCTGCGGGATGCATCCTCTCGCACGTGTTTTTGCTCGACTAGCCATGCGCATCCCAAAAAACCTGCGCATGCGCATCCCAAAAAATCTGCGAATGCGCATCCCACAAAACCTGCGCATGCGCATCCCACAAAACCTCGCACGTGTTTGTGCTCGACTAGCCTGCGGGATGCATCCTTTCGCACGTGTTTTTACTCGACTAGCCTGCGGGATGCATCCTCTCGCACGTGTTTTTGCTCGACTAGCCTGCGGGATGCATCCTCTCGCACGTGTTTTTGCTCGACTAGCCTGCGGGATGCATCCACTCGCACGTGTTTCTACTCGACTAGCCTGCGGGATGCATCCTCTCGCACGTGTTTTTACTCGACTAGCCTGCGGGATGCATCGTCTCGCACGTGTTTTTGCTCGACTAGCCATGCGCATCCCATAAAACCTGCGCATGCGCATCCCACAAAACCTGCGCATGCGCATCCCACAAAACTTCGCACGTGTTTTTACTCGACTAGCCTGCGGGATGCATCCCCTCGCACGTGTTTTTACTCGACTAGCCTGCGGGATGCATCCTCTCGCACGTGTTTTTACTCGACTAGCCTGCGGGATGCATCCTCTCGCACGTGTTTGTGCTCGACTAGCCTGCGGGATGCATCCTTTCGCACGTGTTTTTACTCGACTAGCCTGCGGGATGCATCCTCTCGCACGTGTTTTTACTCGACTAGCCTGCGGGAAGCATCCTCTCGCACGTGTTTTTACTCGACTAGCCTGCGGGATGCATCCTCTCGCACGTGTTTTTACTCGACTACCCTGCGGGATCCATCCTCTCGCACGTGTATTTGCTCGACTAGCCATGCGCATCCCAAAAAACCTGCGCATGCGCATCCCACAAAACCTGCGCATGCGCATCCCACAAAACCTGCGCATGCGCATCCCACAGAACCGCCCACGTGTTTTTACTCGACTAGCCTGCGGGATGCATCCTCTCGCACGTGTTTTTGCTCGACTAGCCATGCGCATCCCATAAAACCTGCAAATGCGCATCCCACAAAACCTGCGCATGCGCATCCCACAAAACCTCGCACGTGTTTTTACTCGACTAGCCTGCGGGATGCATCCCCTCGCACGTGTTTTTACTCGACTAGCCTGCGGGATGCATCCTCTCGCACGTGTTTTTACTCGACTAGCCTGCGGGATGCATCCTCTCGCACGTGTTTGTGCTCGACTAGCCTGCGGGATGCATCCTTTCGCACGTGTTTTTACTCGACTAGCCTGCGGGATGCATCCTCTCGCACGTGTTTTTACTCGACTAGCCTGCGGGATGCATCCTCTCGCACGTGTTTTTACTCGACTACCCTGCGGGATGCATCCTCTCGCACGTGTTTTTGCTCGACTAGGCATGCGCATCCCAAAAAACCTGCGCATGCGCATCCCAAAAAACCTGCGAATGCGCATCCCACAAAACCTGCGCATGCGCATCCCACAAAACCTCGCACGTGTTTGTGCTCGACTATCCTGCGGGATGCATCCTTTCGCACGTGTTTTTACTCGACTAGCCTGCGGGATGCATCCTCTCGCACGTGTTTTTGCTCGACTAGCCTGCGGGATGCATCCTCTCGCACGTGTTTTTGTTCGACTAGGCATGCGCATCCCAAAAAACCTGCGCATGCGCATCCCAAAAAACATGCGCATGCGCATCCCACAAAACCTGCGCATGCGCATCCCACAAAACCTCGCACGTGTTTTTACTCGACTAGCCTGCGGGATGCATCCTCTCGCACGTGTTTTTGCTCGACTAGCCATGCGCATCCCAAAAAACCTGCGCATGCGCATCCCAAAAAATCTGCGCATGCGCATCCCACAAAACCTTCGCATGCGCATCCCACAAAACCTGCGCATGCGCATCCCACAAAACCTCGCACGTGTTTTTACTCGACTAGCCTGCGGGATGCATCCTCTCGCACGTGTTTTTGCTCGACTAGCCTGCGGGATGCATCCTCTCGCACGTGTTTTTGCTCGGCTAGCCTGCGGGATGCATCCTCTCGCACGTGTTTTTGCTCGACTAGCCATGCGCATCCCAAAAAACCTGCGCATGCGCATCCCACAAAACCTGCGCATGCGCATCCCACAAAACCTCGCACGTGTTTTTACTCGACTAGCCTGCGGGATTCATCCTCTCGCACGTGTTTTTGCTCGACTAGCCTGTGGGATGCATCCTCTCGCACGTGTTTGTGCTCGACTAGCCTGCGGGATGCATCCTCTCGCACGTGTTTTTGCTCGACTAGCCTGCGGGATGCATCCTCTCGCACGTGTTTTTGCTCGACTAGCCTGCGGGATGCATCCTCTCGCACGTGTTTTTGCTCGACTAGCCTGCGGGATGCATCCTCTCGCACGTGTTTTTACTCGACTAGCCTGCGGGATGCATCCTCTCGCACGTGTTTTTGCTCGACTAGCCTGCGGGATGCATCCTCTCGCACGTGTTTTTGCTCGACTAGCATGCGCGATGCATCCTCTCGCACGTGTTTTTACTCGACTAGCCTGCGGGATGCATCCTCTCGCACGTGTTTTTGCTCGACTAGCCTGCGGGATGCATCCTCTCGCACGTGTTTTTGCTCGACTAGGCATGCGCATCCCAAAAAACCTGCGCATGCGCATCCCAAAAAACCTCGCACGTGTTTGTGCTCGACTAGCCTGCGGGATGCATCCTTTCGCACGTGTTTTTACTCGACTAGCCTGCGGGATGCATCCTCTCGCACGTGTTTTTGCTTGACTAGCCATGCGCATCCCAAAAAACCTGCGCATGCGCATCCCAAAAAATCTGCGAATGCGCATCCCACAAAACCTGCGCATGCGCATCCCACAAAACCTCGCACGTGTTTGTGCTCGACTAGCCTGCGGGATGCATCCTTTCGCACGTGTTTTTACTCGACTAGCCTGCGGGATGCATCCTCTCGCACGTGTTTTTGCTCGACTAGCCTGCGGGATGCATCCTCTCGCACGTGTTTTTGCTCGACTAGCCTGCGGGATGCATCCACTCGCACGTGTTTCTACTCGACTAGCCTGCGGGATGCATCCTCTCGCACGTGTTTTTACTCGACTAGCCTGCGGGATGCATCGTCTCGCACGTGTTTTTACTCGACTAGCCTGCGGGATGCATGCTCTCGCACGTGTTTGTGCTCGACTAGCCTGCGGGATGCATCCTCTCGCACGTGTTTTTGCTCGGCTAGCCTGCGGGATGCATCCTCTCGCACGTGTTTTTGCTCGACTAGCCATGCGCATCCCAAAAAACCTGCGCATGCGCATCCCAAAAAACCTGCGCATGCGCATCCACACAACCTGCGCATGCGCATCCCACAAAACCTCGCACGTGTTTTTACTCGACTAGCCTGCGGGATGCATCCTCTCGCACGTGTTTTTGCTCGACTAGCCTGCGGGATGCATCCTCTCGCACGTGTTTTTGCTCGACTAGGCATGCGCATCCCAAAAAACCTGCGCATGCGCATCCCAAAAGATCTGCGCATGCGCGTCCCACAAAACCTGCGCATGCGCATCCCACAAAACCTCGCACGTGTTTGTGCTCGACTAGCCTGCGGGATGCATCCTTTCGCACGTGTTTTTACTCGACTAGCCTGCGGGATGCATCCTCTCGCACGTGTTTTTGCTCGACTAGCCTGCGGGATGCATCCTCCCGCACGTGTTTTTGCTCTACTAGCCATGCGCATCCCAAAAAACCTGCGCATGCGCATCCCAAAAAATTTGCGCATGCGCATCCCACAAAACCTGCGCATGCGCATCCCACAAAACCTCGCACGTGTTTGTGCTCGACTAGCCTGCGGGATGCATCCTTTCGCACGTGTTTTTACTCGACCAGCCTGCGGGATGCATCCTCTCGCACGTGTTTTTGCTCGACTAGCCTGCGGGATGCATCCTCTCGCACGTGTTTGTGCTCAGCTAGCCTGCGGGATGCATCCTCTCGCACGTGTTTTTACTCGACTAGCCTGCGGGATGCATCCTCTCGCACGTGTTCTTGCTCGACTAGCCTGCGGGATGCATCCTCTCGCACGTGTTTTTGCTCGACTAGCCTGCGGGATGCATCCTCTCGCACGTGTTGTTACTCGACTAGCCTGCGGGATGAATCCTCTCGCACGTGTTTTTACTCGACTACCCTGCGGGATGCTTCCTCTCGCACGTGTTTTTGCTCGACTAGCCTGCGCGATGCATCCTCTCGCACGTGTTTTTACTCGACTAGCCTGCGGGATGCATCCTCTCGCACGTGTTTTTACTCGACTAGCCTGCGGGATGCATCCTCTCGCACGTGTTTTTGCTCGACTAGCCTGCGGGATGCATCCTCTCGCACGTGTTTTTGCTCGACTAGCCTGCGGGATGCATCCTCTCGCACGTGTTTTTGCTCGACTAGGCATGCGCATCCCAAAAAACCTGCGCATGCGCATCCCAAAAAATCTGCGAATGCGCATCCCACAAAACCTGCGCATGCGCATCCCACAAATCCTCGCACGTGTTTGTGCTCGACTAGCCTGCGGGATGCATCCTTTCGCACGTGTTTTTACTCGACTAGCCTGCGGGATGCATCCTCTCGCACGTGTTTTTGCTCGACTAGCCATGCGCATCCCAAAAAACCTGCGCATGCGCATCCCAAAAAATCTGCGAATGCGCATCCCACAAAACCTGCGCATGCGCATCCCACAAAACCTCGCACGTGTTTGTGCTCGACTAGCCTGCGGGATGCATTCTTTCGCACGTGTTTTTACTCGACTAGCCTGCGGGATGCATCCTCTCGCACGTGTTTTTGCTCGACTAGCCTGCGGGATGCATCCTCTCGCACGTGTTTTTGCTCGACTAGCCTGCGGGATGCATCCACTCGCACGTGTTTTTACTCGACTAGCCTGCGGGATGCATCCTCTCGCACGTGTTTCTACTCGACTAGCCTGCGGGATGCATCCTCTCGCACGTGTTTTTACTCGACTAGCCTGCGGGATGCATCGTCTCGCACGTGTTTTTACTCGACTAGCCTGCGGGATGCATCCTCTCGCACGTGTTTGTGCTCGACTAGCCTGCGGGATGCATCCTCTCGCACGTGTTTTTGCTCGGCTAGCCTGCGGGATGCATCCTCTCGCACGTGTTTTTGCTCGACTAGCCATGCGCATCCCAAAAAACCTGCGCATGCGCATCCCACAAAACCTGCGCATGCGCATCCCACAAAACCTCGCACGTGTATTTACTCGACTAGCCTGCGGGATGCATCCTCTCGCACGTGTTTTTGCTCGACTAGCCTGTGGGATGCATCCTCTCGCACGTATTTTTGCTCGACTAGCCTGCGGGATGCATCCTCTCGCACGTGTTTTTGCTCGACTAGCCTGCGGGATGTATCCTCTCGCACGTGTTTGTGCTCGACTAGCCTGCGGGATGCATCCTCTCGCACGTGTTTTTACTCGACTAGAATGCGGGATGCATCCTCTCGCACGTGTTTTTACTCGACTAGCCTGCGGGATGCATCCTCTCGCACGTGTTTGTGCTCGACTAGCCTGCGGGATGCATCCTTTCGCACGTGTTTTTACTCGACTAGCCTGCGGGATGCATCCTCTCGCACGTGTTTTTACTCGACTAGCCTGCGGGATGCATCCTCTCGCACGTGTTTTTACTCGACTACCCTGCGGGATGCATCCTCTCGCACGTGTTTTTGATCGACTAGGCATGCGCATCCCAAAAAACCTGCGCATGCGCATCCCAAAAAACCTGCGAATGCGCATCCCACAAAACCTGCGCATGCGCATCCCACAAAACCTCGCACGTGTTTGTGCTCGACTAGCCTGCGGGATGCATCCTTTCGCACGTGTTTTTACTCGACTAGCCTGCGGGATGCATCCTCTCGCACGTGTTTTTGCTCGACTAGCCTGCGGGATGCATCCTCTCGCACGTGTTTTTGTTCGACTAGGCATGCGCATCCCAAAAAACCTGCGCATGCGCATCCCAAAAAACATGCGCATGCGCATCCCACAAAACCTGCGCATGCGCATCCCACAAAACCTCGCACGTGTTTTTACTCGACTAGCCTGCGGGATGCATCCTCTCGCACGTGTTTTTGCTCGACTAGCCATGCGCATCCCAAAAAACCTGCGCATGCGCATCCCAAAAAATCTGCGCATGCGCATCCCACAAAACCTTCGCATGCGCATCCCACAAAACCTGCGCATGCGCATCCCACAAAACCTCGCACGTGTTTGTGCTTGACTAGCCTGCGGGATGCATCCTTTCGCACGTGTTTTTACTCGACTAGCCTGCGGGATGCATCCTCTCGCACGTGTTTTTGCTCGACTAGCCTGCGGGATGCATCCTCTCGCACGTGTTTTTACTCGACTAGCCTGCGGGATGCATCCTCTCGCACGTGTTTTTGCTCGACTAGCCTGCGGGATGCATCCTCTCGCACGTGTTTTTGCTCGACTAGCCTGCGGGATGCATCCTCTCGCACGTGTTTTTACTCGACTAGCCTGCGGGATGCATCCCCTCGCACGTGTTTTTACTCGACGACCCTGCGGGATGCATCCTCTCGCACGTGTTTTTGCTCGACTAGCCATGCGCATCCCAAAAAACCTGCGCATGCGCATCTCAAAAAACCTGCGCATGCGCATCCCACAAAACCTGCGCATGCGCATCCCACAAAACCTCGCACGTGTTTTTACTCGACTAGCCTGCGGGATGCATCCTTTCGCACGTGTTTTTACTCGACTAGCCTGCGGGATGCATCCTCTGGCACGTGTTTTTGCTCGACTAGCCTGCGGGATGCATCCTCTCGCACGTGTTTTTGCTCGACTAGCCATGCGCATCCCAAAAAACCTGCGCATGCGCATCCCAAAAAATCTGCGCATGCGCATCCCACAAAACCTGCGCATGCGCATCCCACAAAACCTCGCACGTGTTTGTGCTCGACTAGCCTGCGGGATGCATCCTTTCGCACGTGTTTTTACTCGACTAGCCTGCGGGATGCATCCTCTCGCACGTGTTTTTGCTCGACTAGCCTGCGGGATGCATCCTCTCGCACGTGTTTGTGCTCGACTAGCCTGCGGGATGCATCCTCTCGCACGTGTTTTTACTCGACTAGCCTGCGGGATGCATCCTCTCGCATGTGTTTTTGCTCGACTAGCCTGCGGGATGCATCCTCTCGCACGTGTTTTTGCTCGACTAGCCTGCGGGATGCATCCTCTCGCACGTGTTTTTGCTCGACTAGCCTGCGGGATGCATCCTCTCGCACGTGTTTTTGCTCGACTAGGCATGCGCATCCCAAAAAACCTGCGCATGCGCATCCCACAAAACCTCGCACGTGTTTTTACTCGACTAGCCTGCGGGATGCATCCTCTCGCACGTGTTTTTGCTCGACTAGCCTGCGGGATGCATCCTCTCGCACGTGTTTTTGCTTGACTAGCCTGCGGGATGCATCCTCTCGCACGTGTTTGTGCTCGACTAGCCTGCGGGATGCATCCTCTCGCACGTGTTTTTACTCGACTAGCCTGCGGGATGCATCCTCTCGCACGTGTTTTTGCTCGACTAGCCTGCGGGATGCATCCTCTCGCACGTGTTTTTGCTCGGCTAGCCTGCGGGATGCATCCTCTCGCACGTGTTTTTGCTCGACTAGCCATGCGCATCCCAAAAAACCTGCGCATGCGCATCCCACAAAACCTGCGCATGCGCATCCCACAAAACCTCGCACGTGTTTTTACTCGACTAGCCTGCGGGATTCATCCTCTCGCACGTGTTTTTGCTCGACTAGCCTGTGGGATGCATCCTCTCGCACGTATTTTTGCTCGACTAGCCTGCGGGATGCATCCTCTCGCACGTGTTTTTGCTCGACTAGCCTGCGGGATGTATCCTCTCGCACGTGTTTGTGCTCGACTAGCCTGCGGGATGCATCCTCTCGCACGTGTTTTTACTCGACTAGCCTGCGGGATGCATCCTCTCGCACGTGTTTTTGCTCGACTAGCCTGCGGGATGCATCCTCTCGCACGTGTTTTTGCTCGACTAGCCTGCGCGATGCATCCTCTCGCACGTGTTTTTACTCGACTAGCCTGCGGGATGCATCCTCTCGCACGTGTTTTTGCTCGACTAGCCTGCGGGATGCATCCTCTCGCACGTGTTTTTGCTCGACTAGCCTGCGGGATGCATCCTCTCGCACGTGTTTTTGCTCGAATAGCCTGCGGGATGCATCCTCTCGCACGTGTTTTTACTCGACTAGCCTGCGGGATGCATCCTCTCGCACGTGTTTTTGCTCGACTAGCCTGCGGGATGCATCCTCTCGCACGTGTTTTTGCTCGACTAGCCTGCGGGATGCATCCACTCGCACGTGTTTTTACTCGACTAGCCTGCGGGATGCATCCTCTCGCACGTGTTTCTACTCGACTAGCCTGCGGGATGCATCCTCTCGCACGTGTTTTTACTCGACTAGCCTGCGGGATGCATCGTCTCGCACGTGTTTTTACTCGACTAGCCTGCGGGATGCATGCTCTCGCACGTGTTTTTGCTCGACTAGCCTGCGGGATGCATCCTCTCGCACGTGTTTGTGCTCGGCTAGCCTGCGGGATGCATCCTCTCGCACGTGTTTTTACTCGACTAGCCTGCGGGATGCATCCTCTCGCACGTGTTCTTGCTCGACTAGCCTGCGGGATGCATCCTCTCGCACGTGTTTTTGCTCGACTAGCCTGCGGGATGCATCCTCTCGCACGTGTTGTTACTCGACTAGCCTGCGGGATGAATCCTCTCGCACGTGTTTTTACTCGACTACCCTGCGGGATGCTTCCTCTCGCACGTGTTTTTGCTCGACTAGCCTGCGCGATGCATCCTCTCGCACGTGTTTTTACTCGACTAGACTGCGGGATGCATCCTCTCGCACGTGTTTTTACTCGACTAGCCTGCGGGATGCATCCTCTCGCACGTGTTTTTGCTCGACTAGCCTGCGGGATGCATCCTCTCGCACGTGTTTTTGCTCGACTAGCCTGCGGGATGCATCCTCTCGCACGTGTTTTTGCTCAACTAGGCATGCGCATCCCAAAAAACCTGCGCATGCGCATCCCAAAAAATCTGCGAATGCGCATCCCACAAAACCTGCGCATGCGCATCCCACAAATCCTCGCACGTGTTTGTGCTCGACTAGCCTGCGGGATGCATCCTTTCGCACGTGTTTTTACTCGACTAGCCTGCGGGATGCATCCTCTCGCACGTGTTTTTGCTCGACTAGCCATGCGCATCCCAAAAAACCTGCGCATGCGCATCCCAAAAAATCTGCGAATGCGCATCCCACAAAACCTGCGCATGCGCATCCCACAAAACCTCGCACGTGTTTGTGCTCGACTAGCCTGCGGGATGCATTCTTTCGCACGTGTTTTTACTCGACTAGCCTGCGGGATGCATCCTCTCGCACGTGTTTTTGCTCGACTAGCCTGCGGGATGCATCCTCTCGCACGTGTTTTTGCTCGACTAGCCTGCGGGATGCATCCACTCGCACGTGTTTTTACTCGACTAGCCTGCGGGATGCATCCTCTCGCACGTGTTTCTACTCGACTAGCCTGCGGGATGCATCCTCTCGCACGTGTTTTTACTCGACTAGCCTGCGGGATGCATCGTCTCGCACGTGTTTTTACTCGACTAGCCTGCGGGATGCATCCTCTCGCACGTGTTTGTGCTCGACTAGCCTGCGGGATGCATCCTCTCGCACGTGCTTTTGCTCGGCTAGCCTGCGGGATGCATCCTCTCGCACGTGTTTTTGCTCGACTAGCCGTGCGCATCCCAAAAAACCTGCGCATGCGCATCCCAAAAAACCTGCGCATGCGCATCCACACAACCTGCGCATGCGCATCCCACAAAACCTCGCACGTGTTTTTACTCGACTAGCCTGCGGGATGCATCCTCTCGCACGTGTTTTTGCTCGACTAGCCTGCGGGATGCATCCTCTCGCACGTGTTTTTGCTCGACTAGGCATGCGCATCCCAAAAAACCTGCGCATGCGCATCCCAAAAAATCTGCGCATGCGCATCCCACAAAACCTGCGCATGCGCATCCCACAAAACCTCGCACGTGTTTGTGCTCGACTAGCCTGCGGGATGCATCCTTTCGCACGTGTTTTTACTCGACTAGCCTGCGGGATGCATCCTCTCGCACGTGTTTTTGCTCGACTAGCCTGCGGGATGCATCCTCCCGCACGTGTTTTTGCTCTACTAGCCATGCGCATCCCAAAAAACCTGCGCATGCGCATCCCAAAAAATTTGCGCATGCGCATCCCACAAAACCTGCGCATGCGCATCCCACAAAACCTCGCACGTGTTTGTGCTCGACTAGCCTGCGGGATGCATCCTTTCGCACGTGTTTTTACTCGACTAGCCTGCGGGATGCATCCTCTCGCACGTGTTTTTGCTCGACTAGCCTGCGGGATGCATCCTCTCGCACGTGTTTTTGCTCTACTAGCCATGCGCATCCCAAAAAACCTGCGCATGCGCATCCCAAAAAATTTGCGCATGCGCATCCCACAAAACCTCGCACGTGTTTGTGCTCGACTAGCCTGCGGGATGCATCCTCTCGCACGTGTTTTTACTCGACTAGCCTGCGGGATGCATCCTCTCGCACGTGTTTTTGCTCGACTAGCTTGCGGGATGCATCCTCTCGCACGTGTTTTTGCTCGACTAGCCTGCGGGATGCATCCTCTCGCACGTGTTGTTACTCGACTAGCCTGCGGGATGAATCCTCTCGCACGTGTTTTTACTCGACTACCCTGCGGGATGCTTCCTCTCGCACGTGTTTTTGCTCGACTAGCCATGCGCATCCCAAAAAACCTGCGCATGCGCATCCCAAAAAACCTGCGCATGCGCATCCCAAAAAACCTGCGCATGCGCATCCCACAAAACCTGCGTATGCGCATCACACAAAACCTCGCACGTGTTTTTACTCGACTAGCCTGCGGGATGCATCCTCTCGCACGTGTTTTTACTCGACTAGCCTGCGGGATGCATCCTCTCGCACGTGTTTTTGCTCGACTAGCCTGCGGGATGCATCCTCTCGCACGTGTTTGTGCTCGACTAGCCTGCGGGATGCATCCTCTCGCACGTGTTTTTACTCGACTAGCCTGCGGGATGCATCCTCTCGCATGTGTTTTTGCTCGACTAGCCTGCGGGATGCATCCTCTCGCACGTGATTTTGCTCGACTAGCCTACGGGATGCATCCTCTCGCACGTGTTTTTGCTCGACTAGGCATGCGCATCCCAAAAAACCTGCGCATGCGCATCCCACAAAACCTGCGCATGCGCATCCCACAAAACCTCGCACGTGTTTTTACTCGACTAGCCTGCGGGATGAATCCTCTCGCACGTGTTTTTGCTCGACTAGCCATGCGCATCCCAAAAAACCTGCGCATGCGCATCCCAAAAAATCTGCGCATGCGCTTCCCACAAAACCTGCGCATGCGCATCCCACAAAACCTCGCACGTGTTTGTGCTCGACTAGCCTGCGGGATGCATCCTCTCGCACGTGTTTTTGCTCGACTAGCGTGCGGGATGCATCCTCTCGCACGTGTTTTTGCTCGACTAGCCTGCGGGATGCATCCTCTCGCACGTGTTTTTGCTCGACTAGCCTGCGGGATGCATCCTCTCGCACGTGTTTGTGCTCGACTAGCCTGCGGGATGCATCCTCTCGCACGTGTTTTTACTCGACTAGCCTGCGGGATGCATCCTCTCGCACGTGTTTTTGCTCGACTAGCCATGCGCATCCCAAAAAACCTGCGCATGCGCATCCCAAAAAATCTGCGCATGCGCATCCCACAAAACCTGCGCATGCGCATCCCACAAAACCTCGCACGTGTTTGTGCTCGACTAGCCTGCGGGATGCATCCTCTCGCACGTGTTTTTGCTCGACTAGCCTGCGGGATGCATCCTCTCGCACCTGTTTTTGCTCGACTAGCCTGCGGGATGCATCCTCTCGCACGTGTTTTTGCTCGACTAGCCTGCGGGATGCATCCTCTCGCACGTGTTTTTACTCGACTAGCCTGCGGGATGCATCCTCTCGCACGTGTTTTTGCTCGACTAGCCTGCGGGATGCATCCTCTCGCACGTGTTTTTGCTCGACTAGCCTGCGCGATGCATCCTCTCGCACGTGTTTTTACTCGACTAGGCATGCGCATCCCAAAAAACCTGCGCATGCGCATCCCAAAAAATCTGCGAATGCGCATCCCACAAAACCTGCGCATGCGCATCCCACAAATCCTCGCACGTGTTTGTGCTCGACTAGCCTGCGGGATGCATCCTTTCGCACGTGTTTTTACTCGACTAGCCTGCGGGATGCATCCTCTCGCACGTGTTTTTGCTCGACTAGCCATGCGCATCCCAAAAAACCTGCGCATGCGCATCCCAAAAAATCTGCGAATGCGCATCCCACAAAACCTGCGCATGCGCATCCCACAAAACCTCGCACGTGTTTGTGCTCGACTAGCCTGCGGGATGCATTCTTTCGCACGTGTTTTTACTCGACTAGCCTGCGGGATGCATCCTCTCGCACGTGTTTTTGCTCGACTAGCCTGCGGGATGCATCCTCTCGCACGTGTTTTTGCTCGACTAGCCTGCGGGATGCATCCACTCGCACGTGTTTTTACTCGACTAGCCTGCGGGATGCATCTTCTCGCACGTGTTTCTACTCGACTAGCCTGCGGGATGCATCCTCTCGCACGTGTTTTTACTCGACTAGCCTGCGGGATGCATCGTCTCGCACGTGTTTTTACTCGACTAGCCTGCGGGATGCATCCTCTCGCACGTGTTTGTGCTCGACTAGCCTGCGGGATGCATCCTCTCGCACGTGTTTTTGCTCGGCTAGCCTGCGGGATGCATCCTCTCGCACGTGTTTTTGCTCGACTAGCCATGCGCATCCCAAAAAACCTGCGCATGCGCATCCCAAAAAACCTGCGCATGCGCATCCACACAACCTGCGCATGCGCATCCCACAAAACCTCGCACGTGTTTTTACTCGACTAGCCTGCGGGATGCATCCTCTCGCACGTGTTTTTGCTCGACTAGCCTGCGGGATGCATCCTCTCGCACGTGTTTTTGCTCGACTAGGCATGCGCATCCCAAAAAACCTGCGCATGCGCATCCCACAAAACCTGCGC
This sequence comes from Lasioglossum baleicum, assembly GCF_051020765.1. Lineage (NCBI taxonomy): Eukaryota > Metazoa > Arthropoda > Insecta > Hymenoptera > Halictidae > Lasioglossum > Lasioglossum baleicum. The sequence continues at coordinate 128,893 of NW_027469270.1, forward strand.
ATGCGCATCCCACAAAACCTCGCACGTGTTTGTGCTCGACTAGCCTGCGGGATGCATCCTTTCGCACGTGTTTTTACTCGACTAGCCTGCGGGATGCATCCTCTCGCACGTGTTTTTGCTCGACTAGCCTGCGGGATGCATCCTCCCGCACGTGTTTTTGCTCTACTAGCCATGCGCATCCCAAAAAACCTGCGCATGCGCATCCCAAAAAATTTGCGCATGCGCATCCCACAAAACCTGCGCATGCGCATCCCACAAAACCTCGCACGTGTTTGTGCTCGACTAGCCTGCGGGATGCATCCTTTCGCACGTGTTTTTACTCGACTAGCCTGCGGGATGCATCCTCTCGCACGTGTTTTTGCTCGACTAGCCTGCGGGATGCATCCTCTCGCACGTGTTTTTGCTCTACTAGCCATGCGCATCCCAAAAAACCTGCGCATGCGCATCCCAAAAAATTTGCGCATGCGCATTCCACAAAACCTCGCACGTGTTTGTGCTCGACTAGCCTGCGGGATGCATCCTCTCGCACGTGTTTTTACTCGACTAGCCTGCGGGATGCATCCTCTCGCACGTGTTTTTGCTCGACTAGCCTGCGGGATGCATCCTCTCGCACGTGTTTTTGCTCGACTAGCCTGCGGGATGCATCCTCTCGCACGTGTTGTTACTCGACTAGCCTGCGGGATGAATCCTCTCGCACGTGTTTTTACTCGACTACCCTGCGGGATGCTTCCTCTCGCACGTGTTTTTGCTCGACTAGCCATGCGCATCCCAAAAAACCTGCGCATGCGCATCCCAAAAAACCTGCGCATGCGCATCCCAAAAAACCTGCGCATGCGCATCCCACAAAACCTGCGTATGCGCATCCCACAAAACCTCGCACGTGTTTTTACTCGACTAGCCTGCGGGATGCATCCTCTCGCACGTGTTTTTACTCGACTAGCCTGCGGGATGCATCCTCTCGCACGTGTTTTTGCTCGACTAGCCTGCGGGATGCATCCTCTCGCACGTGTTTGTGCTCGACTAGCCTGCGGGATGCATCCTCTCGCACGTGTTTTTGCTCGACTAGCCTGCGGGATGCATCCTCTCGCACGTGTTTGTGCTCGACTAGCCTGCGGGATGCATCCTCTCGCACGTGTTTTTACTCGACTAGCCTGCGGGATGCATCCTCTCGCACGTGTTTTTGCTCGACTAGCCATGCGCATCCCAAAAAACCTGCGCATGCGCATCCCAAAAAATCTGCGCATGCGCATCCCACAAAACCTGCGCATGCGCATCCCACAAAACCTCGCACGTGTTTGTGCTCGACTAGCCTGCGGGATGCATCCTCTCGCACGTGTTTTTGCTCGACTAGCCTGCGGGATGCATCCTCTCGTACGTGTTTTTACTCGACTAGCCTGCGGGATGCATCCTCTCGCACGTGTTTTTGCTCGACTAGCCTGCGGGATGCATCCTCTCGCACGTGTTTTTGCTCGACTAGCCTGCGCGATGCATCCTCTCGCACGTGTTTTTACTCGACTAGCCTGCGGGATGCATCCTCTCGCACGTGTTTTTACTCGACTAGCCTGCGGGATGCATCGTCTCGCACGTGTTTTTACTCGACTAGCCTGCGGGATGCATCCTCTCGCACGTGTTTGTGCTCGACTAGCCTGCGGGATGCATCCTCTCGCACGTGTTTTTGCTCGGCTAGCCTGCGGGATGCATCCTCTCGCACGTGTTTTTGCTCGACTAGCCGTGCGCATCCCAAAAAACCTGCGCATGCGCATCCCAAAAAACCTGCGCATGCGCATCCACACAACCTGCGCATGCGCATCCCACAAAACCTCGCACGTGTTTTTACTAGACTAGCCTGCGGGATGCATCCTCTCGCACGTGTTTTTGCTCGACTAGCCTGCGGGATGCATCCTCTCGCACGTGTTTTTGCTCGACTAGGCATGCGCATCCCAAAAAACCTGCGCATGCGCATCCCAAAAAATCTGCGCATGCGCATCCCACAAAACCTGCGCATGCGCATCCCACAAAACCTCGCACGTGTTTGTGCTCGACTAGCCTGCGGGATGCATCCTTTCGCACGTGTTTTTACTCGCCTAGCCTGCGGGATGCATCCTCTCGCACGTGTTTTTGCTCGACTAGCCTGCGGGATGCATCCTCCCGCACGTGTTTTTGCTCTACTAGCCATGCGCATCCCAAAAAACATGCGCATGCGCATCCCAAAAAATTTGCGCATGCGCATCCCACAAAACCTGCGCATGCGCATCCCACAAAACCTCGCACGTGTTTGTGCTCGACTAGCCTGCGGGATGCATCCTTTCGCACGTGTTTTTACTCGACTAGCCTGCGGGATGCATCCTCTCGCACGTGTTTTTGCTCGACTAGCCTGCGGGATGCATCCTCTCGCACGTGTTTTTGCTCTACTAGCCATGCGCATCCCAAAAAACCTGCGCATGCGCATCCCAAAAAATTTGCGCATGCGCATCCCACAAAACCTCGCACGTGTTTGTGCTCGACTAGCCTGCGGGATGCATCCTCTCGCACGTGTTTTTACTCGACTAGCCTGCGGGATGCATCCTCTCGCACGTGTTTTTGCTCGACTAGCCTGCGGGATGCATCCTCTCGCACGTGTTTTTGCTCGACTAGCCTGCGGGATGCATCCTCTCGCACGTGTTGTTACTCGACTAGCCTGCGGGATGAATCCTCTCGCACGTGTTTTTACTCGACTACCCTGCGGGATGCTTCCTCTCGCACGTGTTTTTGCTCGACTAGCCATGCGCATCCCAAAAAACCTGCGCATGCGCATCCCAAAAAACCTGCGCATGCGCATCCCAAAAAACCTGCGCATGCGCATCCCACAAAACCTGCGTATGCGCATCCCACAAAACCTCGCACGTGTTTTTACTCGACTAGCCTGCGGGATGCATCCTCTCGCACGTGTTTTTACTCGACTAGCCTGCGGGATGCATCCTCTCGCACTTGTTTTTGCTCGACTAGCCTGCGGGATGCATCCTCTCGCACGTGTTTGTGCTCGACTAGCCTGCGGGATGCATCCTCTCGCACGTGTTTTTACTCGACTAGCCTGCGGGATGCATCCTCTCGCATGTGTTTTTGCTCGACTAGCCTGCGGGATGCATCCTCTCGCACGTGATTTTGCTCGACTAGCCTACGGGATGCATCCTCTCGCACGTGTTTTTGCTCGACTAGGCATGCGCATCCCAAAAAACCTGCGCATGCGCATCCCACAAAACCTGCGCATGCGCATCCCACAAAACCTCGCACGTGTTTTTACTCGACTAGCCTGCGGGATGCATCCTCTCGCACGTGTTTTTGCTCGACTAGCCATGCGCATCCCAAAAAACCTGCGCATGCGCATCCCAAAAAATCTGCGCATGCGCTTCCCACAAAACCTGCGCATGCGCATCCCACAAAACCTCGCACGTGTTTGTGCTCGACTAGCCTGCGGGATGCATCCTCTCGCACGTGTTTTTGCTCGACTAGCGTGCGGGATGCATCCTCTCGCACGTGTTTTTACTCGACTAGCCTGCGGGATGCATCCTCTCGCACGTGTTTTTGCTCGACTAGCCTGCGGGATGCATCCTCTCGCACGTGTTTTTGCTCGACTAGCCTGCGGGATGCATCCTCTCGCACGTGTTTTTACTCGACTAGGCATGCGCATCCCAAAAAACCTGCGCATGCGCATCCCAAAAAATCTGCGAATGCGCATCCCACAAAACCTGCGCATGCGCATCCCACAAATCCTCGCACGTGTTTGTGCTCGACTAGCCTGCGGGATGCATCCTTTCGCACGTGTTTTTACTCGACTAGCCTGCGGGATGCATCCTCTCGCACGTGTTTTTGCTCGACTAGCCATGCGCATCCCAAAAAATCTGCGAATGCGCATCCCACAAAACCTGCGCATGCGCATCCCACAAAACCTCGCACGTGTTTGTGCTCGACTAGCCTGCGGGATGCATTCTTTCGCACGTGTTTTTACTCGACTAGCCTGCGGGATGCATCCTCTCGCACGTGTTTTTGCTCGACTAGCCTGCGGGATGCATCCTCTCGCACGTGTTTTTGCTCGACTAGCCTGCGGGATGCATCCACTCGCACGTGTTTTTACTCGACTAGCCTGCGGGATGCATCCTCTCGCACGTGTTTCTACTCGACTAGCCTGCGGGATGCATCCTCTCGCACGTGTTTTTACTCGACTAGCCTGCGGGATGCATCGTCTCGCACGTGTTTTTACTCGACTAGCCTGCGGGATGCATCCTCTCGCACGTGTTTGTGCTCGACTAGCCTGCGGGATGCATCCTCTCGCACGTGTTTTTGCTCGGCTAGCCTGCGGGATGCATCCTCTCGCACGTGTTTTTGCTCGACTAGCCATGCGCATCCCAAAAAACCTGCGCATGCGCATCCCAAAAAACCTGCGCATGCGCATCCACACAACCTGCGCATGCGCATCCCACAAAACCTCGCACGTGTTTTTACTCGACTAGCCTGCGGGATGCATCCTCTCGCACGTGTTTTTGCTCGACTAGCCTGCGGGATGCATCCTCTCGCACGTGTTTTTGCTCGACTAGGCATGCGCATCCCAAAAAACCTGCGCATGCGCATCCCACAAAACCTGCGCATGCGCATCCCACAAAACCTCGCACGTGTTTGTGCTCGACTAGCCTGCGGGATGCATCCTTTCGCACGTGTTTTTACTCGACTAGCCTGCGGGATGCATCCTCTCGCACGTGTTTTTGCTCGACTAGCCTGCGGGATGCATCCTCTCGCACGTGTTTTTGCTCTACTAGCCATGCGCATCCCAAAAAACCTGCGCATGCGCATCCCAAAAAATTTGCGCATGCGCATTCCACAAAACCTCGCACGTGTTTGTGCTCGACTAGCCTGCGGGATGCATCCTCTCGCACGTGTTTTTACTCGACTAGCCTGCGGGATGCATCCTCTCGCACGTGTTTTTGCTCGACTAGCCTGCGGGATGCATCCTCTCGCACGTGTTTTTGCTCGACTAGCCTGCGGGATGCATCCTCTCGCACGTGTTGTTACTCGACTAGCCTGCGGGATGAATCCTCTCGCACGTGTTTTTACTCGACTACCCTGCGGGATGCTTCCTCTCGCACGTGTTTTTGCTCGACTAGCCATGCGCATCCCAAAAAACCTGCGCATGCGCATCCCAAAAAACCTGCGCATGCGCATCCCAAAAAACCTGCGCATGCGCATCCCACAAAACCTGCGTATGCGCATCCCACAAAACCTCGCACGTGTTTTTACTCGACTAGCCTGCGGGATGCATCCTCTCGCACGTGTTTTTACTCGACTAGCCTGCGGGATGCATCCTCTCGCACGTGTTTTTGCTCGACTAGCCTGCGGGATGCATCCTCTCGCACGTGTTTGTGCTCGACTAGCCTGCGGGATGCATCCTCTCGCACGTGTTTTTGCTCGACTAGCCTGCGGGATGCATCCTCTCGCACGTGTTTGTGCTCGACTAGCCTGCGGGATGCATCCTCTCGCACGTGTTTTTACTCGACTAGCCTGCGGGATGCATCCTCTCGCACGTGTTTTTGCTCGACTAGCCATGCGCATCCCAAAAAACCTGCGCATGCGCATCCCAAAAAATCTGCGCATGCGCATCCCACAAAACCTGCGCATGCGCATCCCACAAAACCTCGCACGTGTTTGTGCTCGACTAGCCTGCGGGATGCATCCTCTCGCACGTGTTTTTGCTCGACTAGCCTGCGGGATGCATCCTCTCGCACCTGTTTTTGCTCGACTAGCCTGCGGGATGCATCCTCTCGCACGTGTTTTTGCTCGACTAGCCTGCGGGATGCATCCTCTCGTACGTGTTTTTACTCGACTAGCCTGCGGGATGCATCCTCTCGCACGTGTTTTTGCTCGACTAGCCTGCGGGATGCATCCTCTCGCACGTGTTTTTGCTCGACTAGCCTGCGCGATGCATCCTCTCGCACGTGTTTTTACTCGACTAGCCTGCGGGATGCATCCTCTCGCACGTGTTTTTACTCGACTACCCTGCGGGATGCATCCTCTCGCACGTGTTTTTGCTCGACTAGCCATGCGCATCCCAAAAAACCTGCGCATGCGCATCCCAAAAAAACTGCGCATGCGCATCCCAAAAAACCTGCGCATGCGCATCCCACAAAACCTCGCACGTGTTTGTGCTCGACTAGCCTGCGGGATGCATCCTTTCGCACGTGTTTCTACTCGACTAGCCAGCGGGATGCATCCTCTCGCACGTGTTTTTGCTCGACTAGCCTGCGGGATGCATCCTCTCGCACGTGTTTTTGCTCGACTAGCCTGCGGGATGCATCCTCTCGCACGTGTTTTTGCTCGACTAGGCATGCGCATCCCAAAAAACCTGCGCATGCGCATCCCAAAAAACCTGCGCATGCGCATCCCACAAAACCTGCGCATGCGCATCCCACAAAACCTCGCACGTGTTTTTACACGACTAGCCTGCGGGATGCATCCTCTCGCACGTGTTTTTGCTCGACTAGCCTGCGGGATGCATCCTCTCGCACGTGTTTGTGCTCGACTAGCCTGCGGGATGCATCCTCTCGCACGTGTTTTTAGTCGACTAGCCTGCGGGATGCATCCTCTCGCATGTGTTTTTGCTCGACTAGCCTGCGGGATGCATCCTCTCGCACGTGTTTTTGCTCGACTAGCCTGCGGGATGCATCCTCTCGCACGTGTTTTTGCTCGACTAGGCATGCGCATCCCAAAAAACCTGCGCATGCGCATCCCAAAAAACCTGCGCATGCGCATCCCACAAAACCTGCGCATGCGCATCCCACAAAACCTCGCACGTGTTTTTACTCGACTAGCCTGCGGGATGCTTCCTCTCGCACGTGTTTTTGCTCGACTAGCCATGCGCATCCCAAAAAACCTGCGCATGCGCATCCCAAAAAACCTGCGCATGCGCATCCCAAAAAACCTGCGCATGCGCATCCCACAAAACCTGCGTATGCGCATCCCACAAAACCTCGCACGTGTTTTTACTCGACTAGCCTGCGGGATGCATCCTCTCGCACGTGTTTTTACTCGACTAGCCTGCGGGATGCATCCTCTCGCACGTGTTTTTGCTCGACTAGCCTGCGGGATGCATCCTCTCGCACGTGTTTGTGCTCGACTAGCCTGCGGGATGCATCCTCTCGCACGTGTTTTTGCTCGACTAGCCTGCGGGATGCATCCTCTCGCACGTGTTTGTGCTCGACTAGCCTGCGGGATGCATCCTCTCGCACGTGTTTTTACTCGACTAGCCTGCGGGATGCATCCTCTCGCACGTGTTTTTGCTCGACTAGCCATGCGCATCCCAAAAAACCTGCGCATGCGCATCCCAAAAAATCTGCGCATGCGCATCCCACAAAACCTGCGCATGCGCATCCCACAAAACCTCGCACGTGTTTGTGCTCGACTAGCCTGCGGGATGCATCCTCTCGCACGTGTTTTTGCTCGACTAGCCTGCGGGATGCATCCTCTCGCACCTGTTTTTGCTCGACTAGCCTGCGGGATGCATCCTCTCGCACGTGTTTTTGCTCGACTAGCCTGCGGGATGCATCCTCTCGTACGTGTTTTTACTCGACTAGCCTGCGGGATGCATCCTCTCGCACGTGTTTTTGCTCGACTAGCCTGCGGGATGCATCCTCTCGCACGTGTTTTTGCTCGACTAGCCTGCGCGATGCATCCTCTCGCACGTGTTTTTACTCGACTAGCCTGCGGGATGCATCTTCTCGCACGTGTTTTTACTCGACTACCCTGCGGGATGCATCCTCTCGCACGTGTTTTTGCTCGACTAGCCATGCGCATCCCAAAAAACCTGCGCATGCGCATCCCAAAAAAACTGCGCATGCGCATCCCAAAAAACCTGCGCATGCGCATCCCACAAAACCTCGCACGTGTTTGTGCTCGACTAGCCTGCGGGATGCATCCTTTCGCACGTGTTTCTACTCGACTAGCCAGCGGGATGCATCCTCTCGCACGTGTTTTTGCTCGACTAGCCTGCGGGATGCATCCTCTCGCACGTGTTTTTGCTCGACTAGCCTGCGGGATGCATCCTCTCGCACGTGTTTTTGCTCGACTAGGCATGCGCATCCCAAAAAACCTGCGCATGCGCATCCCAAAAAACCTGCGCATGCGCATCCCACAAAACCTGCGCATGCGCATCCCACAAAACCTCGCACGTGTTTTTACACGACTAGCCTGCGGGATGCATCCTCTCGCACGTGTTTTTGCTCGACTAGCCTGCGGGATGCATCCTCTCGCACGTGTTTGTGCTCGACTAGCCTGCGGGATGCATCCTCTCGCACGTGTTTTTAGTCGACTAGCCTGCGGGATGCATCCTCTCGCATGTGTTTTTGCTCGACTAGCCTGCGGGATGCATCCTCTCGCACGTGTTTTTGCTCGACTAGCCTGCGGGATGCATCCTCTCGCACGTGTTTTTGCTCGACTAGGCATGCGCATCCCAAAAAACCTGCGCATGCGCATCCCAAAAAACCTGCGCATGCGCATCCCACAAAACCTGCGCATGCGCATCCCACAAAACCTCGCACGTGTTTTTACTCGACTAGCCTGCGGGATGCATCCTCTCGCACGTGTTTTTGCTCGACTAGCCATGCGCATCCCAAAAAACCTGCGCATGCGCATCCCAAAAAATCTGCGCATGCGCATCCCACAAAACCTGCGCATGCGCATCCCACAAAACCTCGCACGTGTTTGTGCTCGACTAGCCTGCGGGATGCATCCTCTCGCACGTGTTTTTGCTCGACTAGCCTGCGGGATGCATCCTCTCGCACGTGTTTTTGCTCGACTAGCCTGCGGGATGCATCCTCTCGCACGTGTTTTTGCTCGACTAGCCTGCGGGATGCATCCTCTCGCACGTGTTTGTGCTCGACTAGCCTGCGGGATGCATCCTCTCGCACGTGTTTTTACTCGACTAGCCTGCGGGATGCATCCTCTCGCATGTGTTTTTGCTCGACTAGCCATGCGCATCCCAAAAAACCTGCGCATGCGCATCCCAAAAAATCTGCGCATGCGCATCCCACAAAACCTGCGCATGCGCATCCCACAAAACCTCGCACGTGTTTGTGCTCGACTAGCCTGTGGGATGCATCCTCTCGCACGTGTTTTTGCTCGACTAGACTGCGGGATGCATCCTCTCGCACCTGTTTTTGCTCGACTAGCCTGCGGGATGCATCCTCTCGCACGTGTTTTTTCTCGACTAGCCTGCGGGATGCATCCTCTCGCACGTGTTTGTGCTCGACTAGCCTGCGGGATGCATCCTCTCGCACGTGTTTTTACTCGACTAGCCTGCGGGATGCATCCTCTCGCACGTGTTTTTGCTCGACTAGCCTGCGGGATGCATCCTCTCGCACGTGTTTTTGCTCGACTAGCCTGCGCGATGCATCCTCTCGCACGTGTTTTTACTCGACTAGCCTGCGGGATGCATCCTCTCGCACGTGTTTTTACTCGACTACCCTGCGGGATGCATCCTCTCGCACGTGTTTTTGCTCGACTAGCCATGCGCATCCCAAAAAACCTGCGCATGCGCATCCCAAAAAACCTGCGCATGCGCATACCACAAAACCTGCGCATGCGCATCCCACAAAACCTCGCACGTGTTTGTGCTCGACTAGCCTGCGGGATGCATCCTTTCGCACGTGTTTTTACTCGACTAGCCTGCGGGATGCATCCTCTCGCACGTGTTTTTGCTCGACTAGGCATGCGCATCCCAAAAAACCTGCGTATGCGCATCCCACAAAACCTGCGCATGAGCATCCCACAAAACCTCGCACGTGTTTGTGCTCGACTAGCCTGCGGGATGCATCCTTTCGCACGTGTTTTTACTCGACTAGCCTGCGGGATGCATCCTCTCGCACGTGTTTTTGCTCGACTAGCCTGCGGGATGCATCCTCTCGCACGTGTTTTTGCTCGACTAGGCATGCGCATCCCAAATAACCTGCGCATGCGCATCCCACAAAACCTCGCACGTGTTTTTACTCGACTAGCCTGCGGGATGCATCCTCTCGCACGTGTTTTTGCTCGACTAGCCATGCGCATCCCAAAAAACCTGCGCATGCGCATCCCAAAAAATCTGCGCATGCGCATCCCACAAAACCTGCGCATGCGCATCCCACAAAACCTCGCACGTGTTTGTGCTCGACTAGCCTGCGGGATGCATCCTTTCGCACGTGTTTTTACTCGACTAGCCTGCGGGATGCATCCTCTCGCACGTGTTTTTGCTCGGCTAGCCTGCGGGATGCATCCTCTCGCACGTGTTTTTGCTCGACTAGCCGTGCGCATCCCAAAAAACCTGCGCATGCGCATCCCAAAAAACCTGCGCATGCGCATCCACACAACCTGCGCATGCGCATCCCACAAAACCTCGCACGTGTTTTTACTAGACTAGCCTGCGGGATGCATCCTCTCGCACGTGTTTTTGCTCGACTAGCCTGCGGGATGCATCCTCTCGCACGTGTTTTTGCTCGACTAGGCATGCGCATCCCAAAAAACCTGCGCATGCGCATCCCAAAAAATCTGCGCATGCGCATCCCACAAAACCTGCGCATGCGCATCCCACAAAACCTCGCACGTGTTTGTGCTCGACTAGCCTGCGGGATGCATCCTTTCGCACGTGTTTTTACTCGCCTAGCCTGCGGGATGCATCCTCTCGCACGTGTTTTTGCTCGACTAGCCTGCGGGATGCATCCTCCCGCACGTGTTTTTGCTCTACTAGCCATGCGCATCCCAAAAAACATGCGCATGCGCATCCCAAAAAATTTGCGCATGCGCATCCCACAAAACCTGCGCATGCGCATCCCACAAAACCTCGCACGTGTTTGTGCTCGACTAGCCTGCGGGATGCATCCTTTCGCACGTGTTTTTACTCGACTAGCCTGCGGGATGCATCCTCTCGCACGTGTTTTTGCTCGACTAGCCTGCGGGATGCATCCTCTCGCACGTGTTTTTGCTCTACTAGCCATGCGCATCCCAAAAAACCTGCGCATGCGCATCCCAAAAAATTTGCGCATGCGCATCCCACAAAACCTCGCACGTGTTTGTGCTCGACTAGCCTGCGGGATGCATCCTCTCGCACGTGTTTTTACTCGACTAGCCTGCGGGATGCATCCTCTCGCACGTGTTTTTGCTCGACTAGCCTGCGGGATGCATCCTCTCGCACGTGTTTTTGCTCGACTAGCCTGCGGGATGCATCCTCTCGCACGTGTTGTTACTCGACTAGCCTGCGGGATGAATCCTCTCGCACGTGTTTTTACTCGACTACCCTGCGGGATGCTTCCTCTCGCACGTGTTTTTGCTCGACTAGCCATGCGCATCCCAAAAAACCTGCGCATGCGCATCCCAAAAAACCTGCGCATGCGCATCCCAAAAAACCTGCGCATGCGCATCCCACAAAACCTGCGTATGCGCATCCCACAAAACCTCGCACGTGTTTTTACTCGACTAGCCTGCGGGATGCATCCTCTCGCACGTGTTTTTACTCGACTAGCCTGCGGGATGCATCCTCTCGCACTTGTTTTTGCTCGACTAGCCTGCGGGATGCATCCTCTCGCACGTGTTTGTGCTCGACTAGCCTGCGGGATGCATCCTCTCGCACGTGTTTTTACTCGACTAGCCTGCGGGATGCATCCTCTCGCATGTGTTTTTGCTCGACTAGCCTGCGGGATGCATCCTCTCGCACGTGATTTTGCTCGACTAGCCTACGGGATGCATCCTCTCGCACGTGTTTTTGCTCGACTAGGCATGCGCATCCCAAAAAACCTGCGCATGCGCATCCCACAAAACCTGCGCATGCGCATCCCACAAAACCTCGCACGTGTTTTTACTCGACTAGCCTGCGGGATGCATCCTCTCGCACGTGTTTTTGCTCGACTAGCCATGCGCATCCCAAAAAACCTGCGCATGCGCATCCCAAAAAATCTGCGCATGCGCTTCCCACAAAACCTGCGCATGCGCATCCCACAAAACCTCGCACGTGTTTGTGCTCGACTAGCCTGCGGGATGCATCCTCTCGCACGTGTTTTTGCTCGACTAGCGTGCGGGATGCATCCTCTCGCACGTGTTTTTACTCGACTAGCCTGCGGGATGCATCCTCTCGCACGTGTTTTTGCTCGACTAGCCTGCGGGATGCATCCTCTCGCACGTGTTTTTGCTCGACTAGCCTGCGGGATGCATCCTCTCGCACGTGTTTTTACTCGACTAGGCATGCGCATCCCAAAAAACCTGCGCATGCGCATCCCAAAAAATCTGCGAATGCGCATCCCACAAAACCTGCGCATGCGCATCCCACAAATCCTCGCACGTGTTTGTGCTCGACTAGCCTGCGGGATGCATCCTTTCGCACGTGTTTTTACTCGACTAGCCTGCGGGATGCATCCTCTCGCACGTGTTTTTGCTCGACTAGCCATGCGCATCCCAAAAAATCTGCGAATGCGCATCCCACAAAACCTGCGCATGCGCATCCCACAAAACCTCGCACGTGTTTGTGCTCGACTAGCCTGCGGGATGCATTCTTTCGCACGTGTTTTTACTCGACTAGCCTGCGGGATGCATCCTCTCGCACGTGTTTTTGCTCGACTAGCCTGCGGGATGCATCCTCTCGCACGTGTTTTTGCTCGACTAGCCTGCGGGATGCATCCACTCGCACGTGTTTTTACTCGACTAGCCTGCGGGATGCATCCTCTCGCACGTGTTTCTACTCGACTAGCCTGCGGGATGCATCCTCTCGCACGTGTTTTTACTCGACTAGCCTGCGGGATGCATCGTCTCGCACGTGTTTTTACTCGACTAGCCTGCGGGATGCATCCTCTCGCACGTGTTTGTGCTCGACTAGCCTGCGGGATGCATCCTCTCGCACGTGTTTTTGCTCGGCTAGCCTGCGGGATGCATCCTCTCGCACGTGTTTTTGCTCGACTAGCCATGCGCATCCCAAAAAACCTGCGCATGCGCATCCCAAAAAACCTGCGCATGCGCATCCACACAACCTGCGCATGCGCATCCCACAAAACCTCGCACGTGTTTTTACTCGACTAGCCTGCGGGATGCATCCTCTCGCACGTGTTTTTGCTCGACTAGCCTGCGGGATGCATCCTCTCGCACGTGTTTTTGCTCGACTAGGCATGCGCATCCCAAAAAACCTGCGCATGCGCATCCCACAAAACCTGCGCATGCGCATCCCACAAAACCTCGCACGTGTTTGTGCTCGACTAGCCTGCGGGATGCATCCTTTCGCACGTGTTTTTACTCGACTAGCCTGCGGGATGCATCCTCTCGCACGTGTTTTTGCTCGACTAGCCTGCGGGATGCATCCTCTCGCACGTGTTTTTGCTCTACTAGCCATGCGCATCCCAAAAAACCTGCGCATGCGCATCCCAAAAAATTTGCGCATGCGCATTCCACAAAACCTCGCACGTGTTTGTGCTCGACTAGCCTGCGGGATGCATCCTCTCGCACGTGTTTTTACTCGACTAGCCTGCGGGATGCATCCTCTCGCACGTGTTTTTGCTCGACTAGCCTGCGGGATGCATCCTCTCGCACGTGTTTTTGCTCGACTAGCCTGCGGGATGCATCCTCTCGCACGTGTTGTTACTCGACTAGCCTGCGGGATGAATCCTCTCGCACGTGTTTTTACTCGACTACCCTGCGGGATGCTTCCTCTCGCACGTGTTTTTGCTCGACTAGCCATGCGCATCCCAAAAAACCTGCGCATGCGCATCCCAAAAAACCTGCGCATGCGCATCCCAAAAAACCTGCGCATGCGCATCCCACAAAACCTGCGTATGCGCATCCCACAAAACCTCGCACGTGTTTTTACTCGACTAGCCTGCGGGATGCATCCTCTCGCACGTGTTTTTACTCGACTAGCCTGCGGGATGCATCCTCTCGCACGTGTTTTTGCTCGACTAGCCTGCGGGATGCATCCTCTCGCACGTGTTTGTGCTCGACTAGCCTGCGGGATGCATCCTCTCGCACGTGTTTTTAGTCGACTAGCCTGCGGGATGCATCCTCTCGCATGTGTTTTTGCTCGACTAGCCTGCGGGATGCATCCTCTCGCACGTGTTTTTGCTCGACTAGCCTGCGGGATGCATCCTCTCGCACGTGTTTTTGCTCGACTAGGCATGCGCATCCCAAAAAACCTGCGCATGCGCATCCCAAAAAACCTGCGCATGCGCATCCCACAAAACCTGCGCATGCGCATCCCACAAAACCTCGCACGTGTTTTTACTCGACTAGCCTGCGGGATGCATCCTCTCGCACGTGTTTTTGCTCGACTAGCCATGCGCATCCCAAAAAACCTGCGCATGCGCATCCCAAAAAATCTGCGCATGCGCATCCCACAAAACCTGCGCATGCGCATCCCACAAAACCTCGCACGTGTTTGTGCTCGACTAGCCTGCGGGATGCATCCTCTCGCACGTGTTTTTGCTCGACTAGCCTGCGGGATGCATCCTCTCGCACGTGTTTTTGCTCGACTAGCCTGCGGGATGCATCCTCTCGCACGTGTTTTTGCTCGACTAGCCTGCGGGATGCATCCTCTCGCACGTGTTTGTGCTCGACTAGCCTGCGGGATGCATCCTCTCGCACGTGTTTTTACTCGACTAGCCTGCGGGATGCATCCTCTCGCATGTGTTTTTGCTCGACTAGCCATGCGCATCCCAAAAAACCTGCGCATGCGCATCCCAAAAAATCTGCGCATGCGCATCCCACAAAACCTGCGCATGCGCATCCCACAAAACCTCGCACGTGTTTGTGCTCGACTAGCCTGTGGGATGCATCCTCTCGCACGTGTTTTTGCTCGACTAGACTGCGGGATGCATCCTCTCGCACCTGTTTTTGCTCGACTAGCCTGCGGGATGCATCCTCTCGCACGTGTTTTTTCTCGACTAGCCTGCGGGATGCATCCTCTCGCACGTGTTTGTGCTCGACTAGCCTGCGGGATGCATCCTCTCGCACGTGTTTTTACTCGACTAGCCTGCGGGATGCATCCTCTCGCACGTGTTTTTGCTCGACTAGCCTGCGGGATGCATCCTCTCGCACGTGTTTTTGCTCGACTAGCCTGCGCGATGCATCCTCTCGCACGTGTTTTTACTCGACTAGCCTGCGGGATGCATCCTCTCGCACGTGTTTTTACTCGACTACCCTGCGGGATGCATCCTCTCGCACGTGTTTTTGCTCGACTAGCCATGCGCATCCCAAAAAACCTGCGCATGCGCATCCCAAAAAACCTGCGCATGCGCATACCACAAAACCTGCGCATGCGCATCCCACAAAACCTCGCACGTGTTTGTGCTCGACTAGCCTGCGGGATGCATCCTTTCGCACGTGTTTTTACTCGACTAGCCTGCGGGATGCATCCTCTCGCACGTGTTTTTGCTCGACTAGGCATGCGCATCCCAAAAAACCTGCGTATGCGCATCCCACAAAACCTGCGCATGAGCATCCCACAAAACCTCGCACGTGTTTGTGCTCGACTAGCCTGCGGGATGCATCCTTTCGCACGTGTTTTTACTCGACTAGCCTGCGGGATGCATCCTCTCGCACGTGTTTTTGCTCGACTAGCCTGCGGGATGCATCCTCTCGCACGTGTTTTTGCTCGACTAGGCATGCGCATCCCAAATAACCTGCGCATGCGCATCCCACAAAACCTCGCACGTGTTTTTACTCGACTAGCCTGCGGGATGCATCCTCTCGCACGTGTTTTTGCTCGACTAGCCATGCGCATCCCAAAAAACCTGCGCATGCGCATCCCAAAAAATCTGCGCATGCGCATCCCACAAAACCTGCGCATGCGCATCCCACAAAACCTCGCACGTGTTTGTGCTCGACTAGCCTGCGGGATGCATCCTTTCGCACGTGTTTTTACTCGACTAGCCTGCGGGATGCATCCTCTCGCACGTGTTTTTGCTCGGCTAGCCTGCGGGATGCATCCTCTCGCACGTGTTTTTGCTCGACTAGCCGTGCGCATCCCAAAAAACCTGCGCATGCGCATCCCAAAAAACCTGCGCATGCGCATCCACACAACCTGCGCATGCGCATCCCACAAAACCTCGCACGTGTTTTTACTAGACTAGCCTGCGGGATGCATCCTCTCGCACGTGTTTTTGCTCGACTAGCCTGCGGGATGCATCCTCTCGCACGTGTTTTTGCTCGACTAGGCATGCGCATCCCAAAAAACCTGCGCATGCGCATCCCAAAAAATCTGCGCATGCGCATCCCACAAAACCTGCGCATGCGCATCCCACAAAACCTCGCACGTGTTTGTGCTCGACTAGCCTGCGGGATGCATCCTTTCGCACGTGTTTTTACTCGCCTAGCCTGCGGGATGCATCCTCTCGCACGTGTTTTTGCTCGACTAGCCTGCGGGATGCATCCTCCCGCACGTGTTTTTGCTCTACTAGCCATGCGCATCCCAAAAAACATGCGCATGCGCATCCCAAAAAATTTGCGCATGCGCATCCCACAAAACCTGCGCATGCGCATCCCACAAAACCTCGCACGTGTTTGTGCTCGACTAGCCTGCGGGATGCATCCTTTCGCACGTGTTTTTACTCGACTAGCCTGCGGGATGCATCCTCTCGCACGTGTTTTTGCTCGACTAGCCTGCGGGATGCATCCTCTCGCACGTGTTTTTGCTCTACTAGCCATGCGCATCCCAAAAAACCTGCGCATGCGCATCCCAAAAAATTTGCGCATGCGCATCCCACAAAACCTCGCACGTGTTTGTGCTCGACTAGCCTGCGGGATGCATCCTCTCGCACGTGTTTTTACTCGACTAGCCTGCGGGATGCATCCTCTCGCACGTGTTTTTGCTCGACTAGCCTGCGGGATGCATCCTCTCGCACGTGTTTTTGCTCGACTAGCCTGCGGGATGCATCCTCTCGCACGTGTTGTTACTCGACTAGCCTGCGGGATGAATCCTCTCGCACGTGTTTTTACTCGACTACCCTGCGGGATGCTTCCTCTCGCACGTGTTTTTGCTCGACTAGCCATGCGCATCCCAAAAAACCTGCGCATGCGCATCCCAAAAAACCTGCGCATGCGCATCCCAAAAAACCTGCGCATGCGCATCCCACAAAACCTGCGTATGCGCATCCCACAAAACCTCGCACGTGTTTTTACTCGACTAGCCTGCGGGATGCATCCTCTCGCACGTGTTTTTACTCGACTAGCCTGCGGGATGCATCCTCTCGCACTTGTTTTTGCTCGACTAGCCTGCGGGATGCATCCTCTCGCACGTGTTTGTGCTCGACTAGCCTGCGGGATGCATCCTCTCGCACGTGTTTTTACTCGACTAGCCTGCGGGATGCATCCTCTCGCATGTGTTTTTGCTCGACTAGCCTGCGGGATGCATCCTCTCGCACGTGATTTTGCTCGACTAGCCTACGGGATGCATCCTCTCGCACGTGTTTTTGCTCGACTAGGCATGCGCATCCCAAAAAACCTGCGCATGCGCATCCCACAAAACCTGCGCATGCGCATCCCACAAAACCTCGCACGTGTTTTTACTCGACTAGCCTGCGGGATGCATCCTCTCGCACGTGTTTTTGCTCGACTAGCCATGCGCATCCCAAAAAACCTGCGCATGCGCATCCCAAAAAATCTGCGCATGCGCTTCCCACAAAACCTGCGCATGCGCATCCCACAAAACCTCGCACGTGTTTGTGCTCGACTAGCCTGCGGGATGCATCCTCTCGCACGTGTTTTTGCTCGACTAGCGTGCGGGATGCATCCTCTCGCACGTGTTTTTACTCGACTAGCCTGCGGGATGCATCCTCTCGCACGTGTTTTTGCTCGACTAGCCTGCGGGATGCATCCTCTCGCACGTGTTTTTGCTCGACTAGCCTGCGGGATGCATCCTCTCGCACGTGTTTTTACTCGACTAGGCATGCGCATCCCAAAAAACCTGCGCATGCGCATCCCAAAAAATCTGCGAATGCGCATCCCACAAAACCTGCGCATGCGCATCCCACAAATCCTCGCACGTGTTTGTGCTCGACTAGCCTGCGGGATGCATCCTTTCGCACGTGTTTTTACTCGACTAGCCTGCGGGATGCATCCTCTCGCACGTGTTTTTGCTCGACTAGCCATGCGCATCCCAAAAAATCTGCGAATGCGCATCCCACAAAACCTGCGCATGCGCATCCCACAAAACCTCGCACGTGTTTGTGCTCGACTAGCCTGCGGGATGCATTCTTTCGCACGTGTTTTTACTCGACTAGCCTGCGGGATGCATCCTCTCGCACGTGTTTTTGCTCGACTAGCCTGCGGGATGCATCCTCTCGCACGTGTTTTTGCTCGACTAGCCTGCGGGATGCATCCACTCGCACGTGTTTTTACTCGACTAGCCTGCGGGATGCATCCTCTCGCACGTGTTTCTACTCGACTAGCCTGCGGGATGCATCCTCTCGCACGTGTTTTTACTCGACTAGCCTGCGGGATGCATCGTCTCGCACGTGTTTTTACTCGACTAGCCTGCGGGATGCATCCTCTCGCACGTGTTTGTGCTCGACTAGCCTGCGGGATGCATCCTCTCGCACGTGTTTTTGCTCGGCTAGCCTGCGGGATGCATCCTCTCGCACGTGTTTTTGCTCGACTAGCCATGCGCATCCCAAAAAACCTGCGCATGCGCATCCCAAAAAACCTGCGCATGCGCATCCACACAACCTGCGCATGCGCATCCCACAAAACCTCGCACGTGTTTTTACTCGACTAGCCTGCGGGATGCATCCTCTCGCACGTGTTTTTGCTCGACTAGCCTGCGGGATGCATCCTCTCGCACGTGTTTTTGCTCGACTAGGCATGCGCATCCCAAAAAACCTGCGCATGCGCATCCCACAAAACCTGCGCATGCGCATCCCACAAAACCTCGCACGTGTTTGTGCTCGACTAGCCTGCGGGATGCATCCTTTCGCACGTGTTTTTACTCGACTAGCCTGCGGGATGCATCCTCTCGCACGTGTTTTTGCTCGACTAGCCTGCGGGATGCATCCTCTCGCACGTGTTTTTGCTCTACTAGCCATGCGCATCCCAAAAAACCTGCGCATGCGCATCCCAAAAAATTTGCGCATGCGCATTCCACAAAACCTCGCACGTGTTTGTGCTCGACTAGCCTGCGGGATGCATCCTCTCGCACGTGTTTTTACTCGACTAGCCTGCGGGATGCATCCTCTCGCACGTGTTTTTGCTCGACTAGCCTGCGGGATGCATCCTCTCGCACGTGTTTTTGCTCGACTAGCCTGCGGGATGCATCCTCTCGCACGTGTTGTTACTCGACTAGCCTGCGGGATGAATCCTCTCGCACGTGTTTTTACTCGACTACCCTGCGGGATGCTTCCTCTCGCACGTGTTTTTGCTCGACTAGCCATGCGCATCCCAAAAAACCTGCGCATGCGCATCCCAAAAAACCTGCGCATGCGCATCCCAAAAAACCTGCGCATGCGCATCCCACAAAACCTGCGTATGCGCATCCCACAAAACCTCGCACGTGTTTTTACTCGACTAGCCTGCGGGATGCATCCTCTCGCACGTGTTTTTACTCGACTAGCCTGCGGGATGCATCCTCTCGCACGTGTTTTTGCTCGACTAGCCTGCGGGATGCATCCTCTCGCACGTGTTTGTGCTCGACTAGCCTGCGGGATGCATCCTCTCGCACGTGTTTTTGCTCGACTAGCCTGCGGGATGCATCCTCTCGCACGTGTTTGTGCTCGACTAGCCTGCGGGATGCATCCTCTCGCACGTGTTTTTACTCGACTAGCCTGCGGGATGCATCCTCTCGCACGTGTTTTTGCTCGACTAGCCATGCGCATCCCAAAAAACCTGCGCATGCGCATCCCAAAAAATCTGCGCATGCGCATCCCACAAAACCTGCGCATGCGCATCCCACAAAACCTCGCACGTGTTTGTGCTCGACTAGCCTGCGGGATGCATCCTCTCGCACGTGTTTTTGCTCGACTAGCCTGCGGGATGCATCCTCTCGCACCTGTTTTTGCTCGACTAGCCTGCGGGATGCATCCTCTCGCACGTGTTTTTGCTCGACTAGCCTGCGGGATGCATCCTCTCGTACGTGTTTTTACTCGACTAGCCTGCGGGATGCATCCTCTCGCACGTGTTTTTGCTCGACTAGCCTGCGGGATGCATCCTCTCGCACGTGTTTTTGCTCGACTAGCCTGCGCGATGCATCCTCTCGCACGTGTTTTTACTCGACTAGCCTGCGGGATGCATCCTCTCGCACGTGTTTTTACTCGACTACCCTGCGGGATGCATCCTCTCGCACGTGTTTTTGCTCGACTAGCCATGCGCATCCCAAAAAACCTGCGCATGCGCATCCCAAAAAAACTGCGCATGCGCATCCCAAAAAACCTGCGCATGCGCATCCCACAAAACCTCGCACGTGTTTGTGCTCGACTAGCCTGCGGGATGCATCCTTTCGCACGTGTTTCTACTCGACTAGCCAGCGGGATGCATCCTCTCGCACGTGTTTTTGCTCGACTAGCCTGCGGGATGCATCCTCTCGCACGTGTTTTTGCTCGACTAGCCTGCGGGATGCATCCTCTCGCACGTGTTTTTGCTCGACTAGGCATGCGCATCCCAAAAAACCTGCGCATGCGCATCCCAAAAAACCTGCGCATGCGCATCCCACAAAACCTGCGCATGCGCATCCCACAAAACCTCGCACGTGTTTTTACACGACTAGCCTGCGGGATGCATCCTCTCGCACGTGTTTTTGCTCGACTAGCCTGCGGGATGCATCCTCTCGCACGTGTTTGTGCTCGACTAGCCTGCGGGATGCATCCTCTCGCACGTGTTTTTAGTCGACTAGCCTGCGGGATGCATCCTCTCGCATGTGTTTTTGCTCGACTAGCCTGCGGGATGCATCCTCTCGCACGTGTTTTTGCTCGACTAGCCTGCGGGATGCATCCTCTCGCACGTGTTTTTGCTCGACTAGGCATGCGCATCCCAAAAAACCTGCGCATGCGCATCCCAAAAAACCTGCGCATGCGCATCCCACAAAACCTGCGCATGCGCATCCCACAAAACCTCGCACGTGTTTTTACTCGACTAGCCTGCGGGATGCTTCCTCTCGCACGTGTTTTTGCTCGACTAGCCATGCGCATCCCAAAAAACCTGCGCATGCGCATCCCAAAAAACCTGCGCATGCGCATCCCAAAAAACCTGCGCATGCGCATCCCACAAAACCTGCGTATGCGCATCCCACAAAACCTCGCACGTGTTTTTACTCGACTAGCCTGCGGGATGCATCCTCTCGCACGTGTTTTTACTCGACTAGCCTGCGGGATGCATCCTCTCGCACGTGTTTTTGCTCGACTAGCCTGCGGGATGCATCCTCTCGCACGTGTTTGTGCTCGACTAGCCTGCGGGATGCATCCTCTCGCACGTGTTTTTGCTCGACTAGCCTGCGGGATGCATCCTCTCGCACGTGTTTGTGCTCGACTAGCCTGCGGGATGCATCCTCTCGCACGTGTTTTTACTCGACTAGCCTGCGGGATGCATCCTCTCGCACGTGTTTTTGCTCGACTAGCCATGCGCATCCCAAAAAACCTGCGCATGCGCATCCCAAAAAATCTGCGCATGCGCATCCCACAAAACCTGCGCATGCGCATCCCACAAAACCTCGCACGTGTTTGTGCTCGACTAGCCTGCGGGATGCATCCTCTCGCACGTGTTTTTGCTCGACTAGCCTGCGGGATGCATCCTCTCGCACCTGTTTTTGCTCGACTAGCCTGCGGGATGCATCCTCTCGCACGTGTTTTTGCTCGACTAGCCTGCGGGATGCATCCTCTCGTACGTGTTTTTACTCGACTAGCCTGCGGGATGCATCCTCTCGCACGTGTTTTTGCTCGACTAGCCTGCGGGATGCATCCTCTCGCACGTGTTTTTGCTCGACTAGCCTGCGCGATGCATCCTCTCGCACGTGTTTTTACTCGACTAGCCTGCGGGATGCATCTTCTCGCACGTGTTTTTACTCGACTACCCTGCGGGATGCATCCTCTCGCACGTGTTTTTGCTCGACTAGCCATGCGCATCCCAAAAAACCTGCGCATGCGCATCCCAAAAAAACTGCGCATGCGCATCCCAAAAAACCTGCGCATGCGCATCCCACAAAACCTCGCACGTGTTTGTGCTCGACTAGCCTGCGGGATGCATCCTTTCGCACGTGTTTCTACTCGACTAGCCAGCGGGATGCATCCTCTCGCACGTGTTTTTGCTCGACTAGCCTGCGGGATGCATCCTCTCGCACGTGTTTTTGCTCGACTAGCCTGCGGGATGCATCCTCTCGCACGTGTTTTTGCTCGACTAGGCATGCGCATCCCAAAAAACCTGCGCATGCGCATCCCAAAAAACCTGCGCATGCGCATCCCACAAAACCTGCGCATGCGCATCCCACAAAACCTCGCACGTGTTTTTACACGACTAGCCTGCGGGATGCATCCTCTCGCACGTGTTTTTGCTCGACTAGCCTGCGGGATGCATCCTCTCGCACGTGTTTGTGCTCGACTAGCCTGCGGGATGCATCCTCTCGCACGTGTTTTTAGTCGACTAGCCTGCGGGATGCATCCTCTCGCATGTGTTTTTGCTCGACTAGCCTGCGGGATGCATCCTCTCGCACGTGTTTTTGCTCGACTAGCCTGCGGGATGCATCCTCTCGCACGTGTTTTTGCTCGACTAGGCATGCGCATCCCAAGAAACCTGCGCATGCGCATCCCAAAAAACCTGCGCATGCGCATCCCACAAAACCTGCGCATGCGCATCCCACAAAACCTCGCACGTGTTTTTACTCGACTAGCCTGCGGGATGCATCCTCTCGCACGTGTTTTTGCTCGACTAGCCATGCGCATCCCAAAAAACCTGCGCATGCGCATCCCAAAAAATCTGCGCATGCGCATCCCACAAAACCTGCGCATGCGCATCCCACAAAACCTCGCACGTGTTTGTGCTCGACTAGCCTGCGGGATGCATCCTCTCGCACGTGTTTTTGCTCGACTAGCCTGCGGGATGCATCCTCTCGCACGTGTTTTTGCTCGACTAGCCTGCGGGATGCATCCTCTCGCACGTGTTTTTGCTCGACTAGCCTGCGGGATGCATCCTCTCGCACGTGTTTGTGCTCGACTAGCCTGCGGGATGCATCCTCTCGCACGTGTTTTTACTCGACTAGCCTGCGGGATGCATCCTCTCGCATGTGTTTTTGCTCGACTAGCCATGCGCATCCCAAAAAACCTGCGCATGCGCATCCCAAAAAATCTGCGCATGCGCATCCCACAAAACCTGCGCATGCGCATCCCACAAAACCTCGCACGTGTTTGTGCTCGACTAGCCTGTGGGATGCATCCTCTCGCACGTGTTTTTGCTCGACTAGACTGCGGGATGCATCCTCTCGCACCTGTTTTTGCTCGACTAGCCTGCGGGATGCATCCTCTCGCACGTGTTTTTTCTCGACTAGCCTGCGGGATGCATCCTCTCGCACGTGTTTGTGCTCGACTAGCCTGCGGGATGCATCCTCTCGCACGTGTTTTTACTCGACTAGCCTGCGGGATGCATCCTCTCGCACGTGTTTTTGCTCGACTAGCCTGCGGGATGCATCCTCTCGCACGTGTTTTTGCTCGACTAGCCTGCGCGATGCATCCTCTCGCACGTGTTTTTACTCGACTAGCCTGCGGGATGCATCCTCTCGCACGTGTTTTTACTCGACTACCCTGCGGGATGCATCCTCTCGCACGTGTTTTTGCTCGACTAGCCATGCGCATCCCAAAAAACCTGCGCATGCGCATCCCAAAAAACCTGCGCATGCGCATACCACAAAACCTGCGCATGCGCATCCCACAAAACCTCGCACGTGTTTGTGCTCGACTAGCCTGCGGGATGCATCCTTTCGCACGTGTTTTTACTCGACTAGCCTGCGGGATGCATCCTCTCGCACGTGTTTTTGCTCGACTAGGCATGCGCATCCCAAAAAACCTGCGTATGCGCATCCCACAAAACCTGCGCATGAGCATCCCACAAAACCTCGCACGTGTTTGTGCTCGACTAGCCTGCGGGATGCATCCTTTCGCACGTGTTTTTACTCGACTAGCCTGCGGGATGCATCCTCTCGCACGTGTTTTTGCTCGACTAGCCTGCGGGATGCATCCTCTCGCACGTGTTTTTGCTCGACTAGGCATGCGCATCCCAAATAACCTGCGCATGCGCATCCCACAAAACCTCGCACGTGTTTTTACTCGACTAGCCTGCGGGATGCATCCTCTCGCACGTGTTTTTGCTCGACTAGCCATGCGCATCCCAAAAAACCTGCGCATGCGCATCCCAAAAAATCTGCGCATGCGCATCCCACAAAACCTGCGCATGCGCATCCCACAAAACCTCGCACGTGTTTGTGCTCGACTAGCCTGCGGGATGCATCCTTTCGCACGTGTTTTTACTCGACTAGCCTGCGGGATGCATCCTCTCGCACGTGTTTTTGCTCGACTAGCCTGCGGGATGCATCCTCTCGCACGTGTTTTTGCTCGACTAGCCTGCGGGATGCATCCTCTCGCACGTGTTTGTGCTCGACTAGCCTGCGGGATGCATCCTCTCGCACGTGTTTTTACTCGACTAGCCTGCGGGATGCATCCTCTCGCACGTGTTTTTGCTCGACTAGCCTGCGGGATGCATCCTCTCGCACGTGTTTTTACTCGACTAGCCTGCGGGAAGCATCCTCTCGCACGTGTTTTTACTCGACTAGCCTGCGGGATGCATCCTCTCGCACGTGTTTTTACTCGACTACCCTGCGGGATCCATCCTCTCGCACGTGTATTTGCTCGACTAGCCATGCGCATCCCAAAAAACCTGCGCATGCGCATCCCACAAAACCTGCGCATGCGCATCCCACAAAACCTGCGCATGCGCATCCCACAGAACCGCCCACGTGTTTTTACTCGGCTAGCCTGCGGGATGCATCCTCTCTTACGTGTTTTTACTCGACTACCCTGCGGGATGCATCCTCTCGCACGTGTTTTTGCTCGACTAGCCATGCGCATCCCATAAAACCTGCAAATGCGCATCCCACAAAACCTGCGCATGCGCATCCCACAAAACCTCGCACGTGTTTTTACTCGACTAGCCTGCGGGATGCATCCCCTCGCACGTGTTTTTACTCGACTAGCCTGCGGGATGCATCCTCTCGCACGTGTTTGTGCTCGACTAGCCTGCGGGATGCATCCTTTCGCACGTGTTTTTACTCGACTAGCCTGCGGGATGCATCCTCTCGCACGTGTTTTTACTCGACTAGCCTGCGGGATGCATCCTCTCGCACGTGTTTTTACTCGACTACCCTGCGGGATGCATCCTCTCGCACGTGTTTTTGCTCGACTAGGCATGCGCATCCCAAAAAACCTGCGCATGCGCATCCCAAAAAACCTGCGAATGCGCATCCCACAAAACCTGCGCATGCGCATCCCACAAAACCTCGCACGTGTTTGTGCTCGACTAGCCTGCGGGATGCATCCTTTCGCACGTGTTTTTACTCGACTAGCCTGCGGGATGCATCCTCTCGCACGTGTTTTTGCTCGACTAGCCTGCGGGATGCATCCTCTCGCACGTGTTTTTGTTCGACTAGGCATGCGCATCCCAAAAAACCTGCGCATGCGCATCCCAAAAAACATGCGCATGCGCATCCCACAAAACCTGCGCATGCGCATCCCACAAAACCTCGCACGTGTTTTTACTCGACTAGCCTGCGGGATGCATCCTCTCGCACGTGTTTTTGCTCGACTAGCCATGCGCATCCCAAAAAACCTGCGCATGCGCATCCCAAAAAATCTGCGCATGCGCATCCCACAAAACCTTCGCATGCGCATCCCACAAAACCTGCGCATGCGCATCCCACAAAACCTCGCACGTGTTTGTGCTTGACTAGCCTGCGGGATGCATCCTTTCGCACGTGTTTTTACTCGACTAGCCTGCGGGATGCATCCTCTCGCACGTGTTTTTGCTCGACTAGCCTGCGGGATGCATCCTCTCGCACGTGTTTTTACTCGACTAGCCTGCGGGATGCATCCTCTCGCACGTGTTTTTGCTCGACAAGCCATGCGCATCCCAAAAAACCTGCGCATGCGCATCCCAAAAAATCTGCGCATGCGCATCCCTCAAAACCTGCGCATGCGCATCCCACAAAACCTCGCACGTGTTTGTGCTCGACTAGCCTGCGGGATGCATCCTTTCGCACGTGTTTTTACTCGACTAGCCTGCGGGATGCATCCTCTCGCACGTGTTTTTGCTCGACTAGCCATGCGCATCCCAAAAAACCTGCGCATGCGCATCCCAAAAAATCTGCGCATGCGCATCCCACAAAACCTGCGCATGCGCATCCCACAAAACCTCGCACGTGTTTGTGCTCGACTAGCCTGCGGGATGCATCCTTTCGCACGTGTTTTTACTCGACTAGCCTGCGGGATGCATCCTCTCGCACGTGTTTTTACTCGACTAGCCTGCGGGATGCATCCTCTCGCACGTGTTTTTACTCGACTACCCTGCGGGATGCATTCTCTCGCACGTGTTTTTGCTCGACTAGCCATGCGCATCCCAAAAAACCTGCGCATGCGCATCCCAAAAAACCTGCGTATGCGCATCCCACAAAACCTGCGCATGAGCATCCCACAAAACCTCGCACGTGTTTTTACTCGACTAGCCTGCGGGATGCATCCCCTCGCACGTGTTTTTACTCGACTAGCCTGCGGGATGCATCCTCTCGCACGTGTTTTTACTCGACTAGCCTGCGGGATGCATCCTCTCGCACGTGTTTTTGCTCGACTAGCCATGCGCATCCCAAAAAACCTGCGCATGCGCATCCCAAAAAATCTGCGCATGCGCATCCCACAAAACCTGCGCATGCGCATCCCACAAAACCTCGCACGTGTTTGTGCTCGACTAGCCTGCGGGATGCATCCTTTCGCACGTGTTTTTACTCGACTAGCCTGCGGGATGCATCCTCTCGCACGTGTTTTTGCTCGACTAGCCTGCGGGATGCATCCTCTCGCACGTGTTTTTACTCGACTAGCCTGCGGGATGCATCCTCTCGCATGTGTTTTTGCTCGACTAGCCTGCGGGATGCATCCTCTCGCACGTGTTTTTGCTCGACTAGCCTGCGGGATGCATCCTCTCGCACGTGTTTTTGCTCGACTAGCCTGCGGGATGCATCCTCTCGCACGTGTTTGTGCTCGACTAGCCTGCGGGATGCATCCTCTCGCACGTGTTTTTACTCGACTAGCCTGCGGGATGCATCCTCTCGCACGTGTTTTTGCTCGACTAGCCTGCGGGAAGCATCCTCTCGCACGTGTTTTTACTCGACTAGCCTGCGGGATGCATCCTCTCGCACGTGTTTTTACTCGACTACCCTGCGGGATCCATCCTCTCGCACGTGTATTTGCTCGACTAGCCATGCGCATCCCAAAAAACCTGCGCATGCGCATCCCACAAAACCTGCGCATGCGCATCCCACAGAACCGCCCACGTGTTTTTACTCGACTAGCCTGCGGGATGCATCCTTTCGCACGTGTTTTTACTCGACTAGCCTGCGGGATGCATCCTCTGGCACGTGTTTTTGCTCGACTAGCCTGCGGGATGCATCCTCTCGCACGTGTTTTTGCTCGACTAGCCTGCGGGATGCATCCTCTCGCACGTGTTTGTGCTCGACTAGCCTGCGGGATGCATCCTCTCGCACGTGTTTTTGCTCGACTAGGCATGCGCATCCCAAAAAACCTGCGCATGCGCATCCCACAAAACCTGCGCATGCGCATCCCACAAAACCTCGCACGTGTTTGTGCTCGACTAGCCTGCGGGATGCATCCTTTCGCACGTGTTTTTACTCGACTAGCCTGCGGGATGCATCCTCTCGCACGTGTTTTTACTCGACTCGCCTGCGGGATGCATCCTCTCGCACGTGTTTTTACTCGACTACCCTGCGGGATGCATTCTCTCGCACGTGTTTTTGCTCGACTAGCCATGCGCATCCCAAAAAACCTGCGCATGCGCATCCCAAAAAACCTGCGTATGCGCATCCCACAAAACCTGCGCATGAGCATCCCACAAAACCTCGCACGTGTTTGTGCTCGACTAGCCTGCGGGATGCATCCTTTCGCACGTGTTTTTACTCGACTAGCCTGCGGGATGCATCCTCTCGCACGTGTTTTTGCTCGACTAGCCTGCGGGATGCATCCTCTCGCACGTGTTTTTGCTCGACTAGGCATGCGCATCCCAAAAAACCTGCGCATGCGCATCCCACAAAACCTCGCACGTGTTTTTACTCGACTAGCCTGCGGGATGCATCCTCTCGCACGTGTTTTTGCTCGACTAGCCATGCGCATCCCAAAAAACCTGCGCATGCGCATCCCACAAAACCTCGCACGTGTTTTTACTCGACTAGCCTGCGGGATGCATCCTCTCGCACGTGTTTTTGCTCGACTAGCCATGCGCATCCCAAAAAATCTGCGCATGCGCATCCCACAAAACCTGCGCATGCGCATCCCACAAAACCTCGCACGTGTTTGTGCTCGACTAGCCTGCGGGATGCATCCTTTCGCACGTGTTTTTACTCGACTAGCCTGCGGGATGCATCCTCTGGCACGTGTTTTTGCTCGACTAGCCTGCGGGATGCATCCTCTCGCACGTGTTTTTGCTCGACTAGCCTGCGGGATGCATCCTCTCGCACGTGTTTGTGCTCGACTAGCCTGCGGGATGCATCCTCTCGCACGTGTTTTTACTCGACTAGCCTGCGGGATGCATCCTCTCGCACGTGTTTTTGCTCGACTAGCCTGCGGGATGCATCCTCTCGCACGTGTTTTTACTCGACTAGCCTGCGGGAAGCATCCTCTCGCACGTGTTTTTACTCGACTAGCCTGCGGGATGCATCCTCTCGCACGTGTTTTTACTCGACTACCCTGCGGGATCCATCCTCTCGCACGTGTATTTGCTCGACTAGCCATGCGCATCCCAAAAAACCTGCGCATGCGCATCCCACAAAACCTGCGCATGCGCATCCCACAGAACCGCCCACGTGTTTTTACTCGACTAGCCTGCGGGATGCATCCTTTCGCACGTGTTTTTACTCGACTAGCCTGCGGGATGCATCCTCTGGCACGTGTTTTTGCTCGACTAGCCTGCGGGATGCATCCTCTCGCACGTGTTTTTGCTCGACTAGCCTGCGGGATGCATCCTCTCGCACGTGTTTGTGCTCGACTAGCCTGCGGGATGCATCCTCTCGCACGTGTTTTTACTCGACTAGCCTGCGGGATGCATCCTCTCGCACGTGTTTTTACTCGACTACCCTGCGGGATGCATCCTCTCGCACGTGTTTTTGCTCGACTAGCCATGCGCATCCCATAAAACCTGCAAATGCGCATCCCACAAAACCTGCGCATGCGCATCCCACAAAACCTCGCACGTGTTTTTACTCGACTAGCCTGCGGGATGCATCCCCTCGCACGTGTTTTTACTCGACTAGCCTGCGGGATGCATCCTCTCGCACGTGTTTTTACTCGACTAGCCTGCGGGATGCATCCTCTCGCACGTGTTTTTGCTCGACTAGCCATGCGCATCCCAAAAAACCTGCGCATGCGCATCCCAAAAAATCTGCGCATGCGCATCCCACAAAACCTGCGCATGCGCATCCCACAAAACCTCGCACGTGTTTGTGCTCGACTAGCCTGCGGGATGCATCCTTTCGCACGTGTTTTTACTCGACTAGCCTGCGGGATGCATCCTCTCGCACGTGTTTTTGCTCGACTAGCCTGCGGGATGCATCCTCTCGCACGTGTTTGTGCTCGACTAGCCTGCGGGATGCATCCTCTCGCACGTGTTTTTACTCGACTAGCCTGCGGGATGCATCCTCTCGCATGTGTTTTTGCTCGACTAGCCTGCGGGATGCATCCTCTCGCACGTGTTTTTGCTCGACTAGCCTGCGGGATGCATCCTCTCGCACGTGTTTTTGCTCGACTAGGCATGCGCATCCCAAAAAACCTGCGCATGCGCATCCCAAAAAACCTGCGCATGCGCATCCCAAAAAATCTGCGCATGCGCATCCCACAAAACCTGCGCATGCGCATCCCACAAAACCTCGCACGTGTTTGTGCTCGACTAGCCTGCGGGATGCATCCTTTCGCACGTGTTTTTACTCGACTAGCCTGCGGGATGCATCCTCTCGCACGTGTTTTTGCTCGACTAGCCATGCGCATCCCAAAAAACCTGCGCATGCGCATCCCAAAAAATCTGCGCATGGGCATCCCACAAAACCTGCGCATGCGCATCCCACAAAACCTCGCACGTGTTTGTGCTCGACTAGCCTGCGGGATGCATCCTTTCGCACGTGTTTTTACTCGACTAGCCTGCGGGATGCATCCTCTCGCACGTGTTTTTACTCGACTAGCCTGCGGGATGCATCCTCTCGCACGTGTTTTTACTCGACTACCCTGCGGGATGCATTCTCTCGCACGTGTTTTTGCTCGACTAGCCATGCGCATCCCAAAAAACCTGCGCATGCGCATCTCAAAAAACCTGCGTATGCGCATCCCACAAAACCTGCGCATGAGCATCCCACAAAACCTCGCACGTGTTTGTGCTCGACTAGCCTGCGGGATGCATCCTTTCGCACGTGTTTTTACTCGACTAGCCTGCGGGATGCATCCTCTCGCACGTGTTTTTGCTCGACTAGCCTGCGTGATGCATCCTCTCGCACGTGTTTTTGCTCGACTAGGCATGCGCATCCCAAAAAACCTGCGCATGCGCATCCCACAAAACCTGCGCATGCGCATCCCACAAAACCTCGCACGTGTTTGTGCTCGACTAGCCTGCGGGATGCATCCTTTCGCACGTGTTTTTACTCGACTAGCCTGCGGGATGCATCCTCTCGCACGTGTTTTTACTCGACTAGCCTGCGGGATGCATCCTCTCGCACGTGTTTTTACTCGACTACCCTGCGGGATGCATTCTCTCGCACGTGTTTTTGCTCGACTAGCCATGCGCATCCCAAAAAACCTGCGCATGCGCATCCCAAAAAACCTGCGTATGCGCATCCCACAAAACCTGCGCATGAGCATCCCACAAAACCTCGCACGTGTTTGTGCTCGACTAGCCTGCGGGATGCATCCTTTCGCACGTGTTTTTACTCGACTAGCCTGCGGGATGCATCCTCTCGCACGTGTTTTTGCTCGACTAGCCTGCGGGATGCATCCTCTCGCACGTGTTTTTGCTCGACTAGGCATGCGCATCCCAAAAAACCTGCGCATGCGCATCCCACAAAACCTCGCACGTGTTTTTACTCGACTAGCCTGCGGGATGCATCCTCTCGCACGTGTTTTTGCTCGACTAGCCATGCGCATCCCAAAAAATCTGCGCATGCGCATCCCACAAAACCTGCGCATGCGCATCCCACAAAACCTCGCACGTGTTTGTGCTCGACTAGCCTGCGGGATGCATCCTTTCGCACGTGTTTTTACTCGACTAGCCTGCGGGATGCATCCTCTGGCACGTGTTTTTGCTCGACTAGCCTGCGGGATGCATCCTCTCGCACGTGTTTTTGCTCGACTAGCCTGCGGGATGCATCCTCTCGCACGTGTTTGTGCTCGACTAGCCTGCGGGATGCATCCTCTCGCACGTGTTTTTACTCGACTAGCCTGCGGGATGCATCCTCTCGCACGTGTTTTTGCTCGACTAGCCTGCGGGATGCATCCTCTCGCACGTGTTTTTACTCGACTAGCCTGCGGGAAGCATCCTCTCGCACGTGTTTTTACTCGACTAGCCTGCGGGTTGCATCCTCTCGCACGTGTTTTTACTCGACTACCCTGCGGGATCCATCCTCTCGCACGTGTATTTGCTCGACTAGCCATGCGCATCCCAAAAAACCTGCGCATGCGCATCCCACAAAACCTGCGCATGCGCATCCCACAAAACCTGCGCATGCGCATCCCACAGAACCGCCCACGTGTTTTTACTCGACTAGCCTGCGGGATGCATCCTCTCTTACGTGTTTTTACTCGACTACCCTGCGGGATGCATCCTCTCGCACGTGTTTTTGCTCGACTAGCCATGCGCATCCCATAAAACCTGCAAATGCGCATCCCACAAAACCTGCGCATGCGCATCCCACAAAACCTCGCACGTGTTTTTACTCGACTAGCCTGCGGGATGCATCCCCTCGCACGTGTTTTTACTCGACTAGCCTGCGGGATGCATCCTCTCGCACGTGTTTTTACTCGACTAGCCTGCGGGATGCATCCTCTCGCACGTGTTTTTACTCGACTAGCCTGCGGGATGCATCCTCTCGCACGTGTTTTTGCTCGACTAGCCATGCGCATCCCAAAAAACCTGCGCATGCGCATCCCAAAAAATCTGCGCATGCGCATCCCACAAAACCTGCGCATGCGCATCCCACAAAACCTCGCACGTGTTTGTGCTTGACTAGCCTGCGGGATGCATCCTTTCGCACGTGTTTTTACTCGACTAGCCTGCGGGATGCATCCTCTCGCACGTGTTTTTGCTCGACTAGCCTGCGGGATGCATCCTCTCGCACGTGTTTTTACTCGACTAGCCTGCGGGATGCATCCTCTCGCACGTGTTTTTGCTCGACTAGCCTGCGGGATGCATCCTCTCGCACGTGTTTTTGCTCGACTAGCCTGCGGGATGCATCCTCTCGCACGTGTTTTTACTCGACTAGCCTGCGGGATGCATCCTCTCGCACGTGTTTTTACTCGACGACCCTGCGGGATGCATCCTCTCGCACGTGTTTTTGCTCGACTAGCCATGCGCATCCCAAAAAACCTGCGCATGCGCATCTCAAAAAACCTGCGCATGCGCATCCCACAAAACCTGCGCATGCGCATCCCACAAAACCTCGCACGTGTTTTTACTCGACTAGCCTGCGGGATGCATCCTTTCGCACGTGTTTTTACTCGACTAGCCTGCGGGATGCATCCTCTCGCACGTGTTTTTACTCGACTAGCCTGCGGGATGCATCCTCTCGCACGTGTTTTTGCTCGACTAGCCATGCGCATCCCAAAAAACCTGCGCATGCGCATCCCAAAAAATCTGCGCATGCGCATCCCACAAAACCTGCGCATGCGCATCCCACAAAACCTCGCACGTGTTTGTGCTCGACTAGCCTGCGGGATGCATCCTTTCGCACGTGTTTTTACTCGACTAGCCTGCGGGATGCATCCTCTCGCACGTGTTTTTGCTCGACTAGCCTGCGGGATGCATCCTCTCGCACGTGTTTGTGCTCGACTAGCCTGCGGGATGCATCCTCTCGCACGTGTTTTTACTCGACTAGCCTGCGGGATGCATCCTCTCGCATGTGTTTTTGCTCGACTAGCCTGCGGGATGCATCCTCTCGCACGTGTTTTTGCTCGACTAGCCTGCGGGATGCATCCTCTCGCACGTGTTTTTGCTCGACTAGCCTGCGGGATGCATCCTCTCGCACGTGTTTTTGCTCGACTAGGCATGCGCATCCCAAAAAACCTGCGCATGCGCATCCCACAAAACCTGCGCATGCGCATCCCACAAAACCTCGCACGTGTTTTTACTCGACTAGCCTGCGGGATGCATCCTCTCGCACGTGTTTTTGCTCGACTAGCCTGCGGGATGCATCCTCTCGCACGTGTTTTTGCTTGACTAGCCTGCGGGATGCATCCTCTCGCACGTGTTTGTGCTCGACTAGCCTGCGGGATGCATCCTCTCGCACGTGTTTTTACTCGACTAGCCTGCGGGATGCATCCTCTCGCACGTGTTTTTGCTCGACTAGCCATGCGCATCCCAAAAAACCTGCGCATGCGCATCCCACAAAACCTGCGCATGCGCATCCCACAAAACCTCGCACGTGTTTTTACTCGACTAGCCTGCGGGATGCATCCTCTCGCACGTGTTTTTGCTCGACTAGCCATGCGCATCCCAAAAAACCTGCGCATGCGCATCCCAAAAAATCTGCGCATGCGCATCCCAAAAAACCTGCGCATGCGCATCCCAAAAAACCTGCGCATGCGTATCCCACAAAACCTCGCACGTGTTTTTACTCGACTAGCCTGCGGGATGCATCCTCTCGCACGTGTTTTTGCTCGACTAGCCTGCGGGATGCATCCTCTCGCACGAGTTTTTGCTCGACTAGGCATGCGCATCCCAAAAAACCTGCGCATGCGCATCCCAAAAAATCTGCGCATGCGCATCCCACAAAACCTGCGCATGCGCATCCCACAAAACCTCGCACGTGTTTGTGCTCGACTAGCCTGCGGGATGCATCCTTTCGCACGTGTTTTTACTCGACTAGCCTGCGGGATGCATCCTCTCGCACGTGTTTTTGCTCGACTAGCCATGCGCATCCCAAAAAACCTGCGCATGCGCATCCCAAAAAATCTGCGCATGCGCATCCCACAAAACCTGCGCATGCGCATCCCACAAAACCTCGCACGTGTTTGTGCTCGACTAGCCTGCGGGATGCATCCTTTCGCACGTGTTTTTACTCGACTAGCCTGCGGGATGCATCCTCTCGCACGTGTTTTTACTCGACTAGCCTGCGGGATGCATCCTCTCGCACGTGTTTTTACTCGACTACCCTGCGGGATGCATTCTCTCGCACGTGTTTTTGCTCGACTAGCCATGCGCATCCCAAAAAACCTGCGCATGCGCATCCCAAAAAACCTGCGTATGCGCATCCCACAAAACCTGCGCATGAGCATCCCACAAAACCTCGCACGTGTTTGTGCTCGACTAGCCTGCGGGATGCATCCTTTCGCACGTGTTTTTACTCGACTAGCCTGCGGGATGCATCCTCTCGCACGTGTTTTTGCTCGACTAGCCTGCGGGATGCATCCTCTCGCACGTGTTTTTGCTCGACTAGGCATGCGCATCCCAAAAAACCTGCGCATGCGCATCCCACAAAACCTCGCACGTGTTTTTACTCGACTAGCCTGCGGGATGCATCCTCTCGCACGTGTTTTTGCTCGACTAGCCATGCGCATCCCAAAAAACCTGCGCATGCGCATCCCAAAAAATCTGCGCATGCGCATCCCACAAAACCTGCGCATGCGCATCCCACAAAACCTCGCACGTGTTTGTGCTCGACTAGCCTGCGGGATGCATCCTTTCGCACGTGTTTTTACTCGACTAGCCTGCGGGATGCATCCTCTGGCACGTGTTTTTGCTCGACTAGCCTGCGGGATGCATCCTCTCGCACGTGTTTTTGCTCGACTAGCCTGCGGGATGCATCCTCTCGCACGTGTTTGTGCTCGACTAGCCTGCGGGATGCATCCTCTCGCACGTGTTTTTACTCGACTAGCCTGCGGGATGCATCCTCTCGCACGTGTTTTTACTCGACTAGCCTGCGGGATGCATCCTCTCGCACGTGTTTTTACTAGACTAGCCTGCGGGAAGCATCCTCTCGCACGTGTTTTTACTCGACTAGCCTGCGGGATGCATCCTCTCGCACGTGTTTTTACTCGACTACCCTGCGGGATCCAACCTCTCGCACGTGTATTTGCTCGACTAGCATTGCGCATCCCAAAAAACCTGCGCATGCGCATCCCACAAAACCTGCGCATGCGCATCCCACAAAACCTGCGCATGCGCATCCCACAGAACCGCCCACGTGTTTTTACTCGACTAGCCTGCGGGATGCATCCTCTCTTACGTGTTTTTGCTCGACTAGCCTGCGGGATGCATCCTCTCGCACGTGTTTTTACTCGACTAGCCTGCGGGATGCATCCTCTCGCACGTGTTTTTGCTCGACTAGCCTGCGGGATGCATCCTCTCGCACGTGTTTTTGCTCGACTAGCCTGCGGGATGCATCCTCTCGCACGTGTTTTTACTCGACTAGCCTGCGGGATGCATCCTCTCGCACGTGTTTTTACTCGACGACCCTGCGGGATGCATCCTCTCGCACGTGTTTTTGCTCGACTAGCCATGCGCATCCCAAAAAACCTGCGCATGCGCAACTCAAAAAACCTGCGCATGCGCATCCCACAAAACCTGCGCATGCGCATCCCACAAAACCTCGCACGTGTTTTTACTCGACTAGCCTGCGGGATGCATCCTTTCGCACGTGTTTTTACTCGACTAGCCTGCGGGATGCATCCTCTCGCACGTGTTTTTACTCGACTAGCCTGCGGGATGCATCCTCTCGCACGTGTTTTTGCTCGACTAGCCTGCGGGATGCATCCTCTCGCACGTGTTTGTGCTCGACTAGCCTGCGGGATGCATCCTCTCGCACGTGTTTTTACTCGACTAGCCTGCGGGATGCATCCTCTCGCATGTGTTTTTGCTCGACTAGCCTGCGGGATGCATCCTCTCGCACGTGTTTTTGCTCGACTAGCCTGCGGGATGCATCCTCTCGCACGTGTTTTTGCTCGACTAGCCTGCGGGATGCATCCTCTCGCACGTGTTTTTGCTCGACTAGGCATGCGCATCCCAAAAAACCTGCGCATGCGCATCCCACAAAACCTGCGCATGCGCATCCCACAAAACCTCGCACGTGTTTTTACTCGACTAGCCTGCGGGATGCATCCTCTCGCACGTGTTTTTGCTCGACTAGCCTGCGGGATGCATCCTCTCGCACGTGTTTTTGCTTGACTAGCCTGCGGGATGCATCCTCTCGCACGTGTTTGTGCTCGACTAGCCTGCGGGATGCATCCTCTCGCACGTGTTTTTGCTCGACTAGCCATGCGCATCCCAAAAAACCTGCGCATGCGCATCCCACAAAACCTGCGCATGCGCATCCCACAGAACCGCCCACGTGTTTTTACTCGACTAGCCTGCGGGATGCATCCTCTCTTACGTGTTTTTACTCGACTACCCTGCGGGATGCATCCTCTCGCACGTGTTTTTGCTCGACTAGCCATGCGCATCCCATAAAACCTGCAAATGCGCATCCCACAAAACCTGCGCATGCGCATCCCACAAAACCTCGCACGTGTTTTTACTCGACTAGCCTTCGGGATGCATCCCCTCGCACGTGTTTTTACTCGACTAGCCTGCGGGATGCATCCTCTCGCACGTGTTTTTACTCGACTAGCCTGCGGGATGCATCCTCTCGCACGTGTTTGTGCTCGACTAGCCTGCGGGATGCATCCTCTCGCACGTGTTTTTACTCGACTAGCCTGCGGGATGCATCCTCTCGCACGTGTTTTTACTCGACTACCCTGCGGGATGCATCCTCTCGCACGTGTTTTTGCTCGACTAGGCATGCGCATCCCAAAAAACCTGCGCATGCGCATCCCAAAAAACCTGCGAATGCGCATCCCACAAAACCTGCGCATGCGCATCCCACAAAACCTCGCACGTGTTTGTGCTCGACTAGCCTGCGGGATGCATCCTTTCGCACGTGTTTTTACTCGACTAGCCTGCGGGATGCATCCTCTCGCACGTGTTTTTGCTCGACTAGCCTGCGGGATGCATCCTCTCGCACGTGTTTTTGTTCGACTAGGCATGCGCATCCCAAAAAACCGTCGCATGCGCATCCCAAAAAACATGCGCATGCGCATCCCACAAAACCTGCGCATGCGCATCCCACAAAACCTCGCACGTGTTTTTACTCGACTAGCCTGCGGGATGCATCCTCTCGCACGTGTTTTTGCTCGACTAGCCATGCGCATCCCAAAAAACCTGCGCATGCGCATCCCAAAAAATCTGCGCATGCGCATCCCACAAAACCTTCGCATGCGCATCCCACAAAACCTGCGCATGCGCATCCCACAAAACCTCGCACGTGTTTGTGCTTGACTAGCCTGCGGGATGCATCCTTTCGCACGTGTTTTTACTCGACTAGCCTGCGGGATGCATCCTCTCGCACGTGTTTTTGCTCGACTAGCCTGCGGGATGCATCCTCTCGCACGTGTTTTTGCTCGACTAGGCATGCGCATCCCAAAAAACCTGCGCATGCGCATCCCAAAAAACCTGCGCATGCGCATCCCACAAAACCTCGCACGTGTTTTTACTCGACTAGCCTGCGGGATGCATCCTCTCGCACGTGTTTTTGCTCGACTAGCCATGCGCATCCCAAAAAACCTGCGCATGCGCATCCCAAAAAATCTGCGCATGCGCATCCCAAAAAACCTGCGCATGCGCATCCCAAAAAACCTGCGCATGCGCATCCACACAACCTGCGCATGCGCATCCCACAAAACCTCGCACGTGTTTTTACTCGACTAGCCTGCGGGATGCATCCTCTCGCACGTGTTTTTGCTCGACTAGCCTGCGGGATGCATCCTCTCGCACGTGTTTTTGCTCGACTAGGCATGCGCATCCCAAAAAACCTGCGCATGCGCATCCCAAAAAATCTGCGCATGCGCATCCCACAAAACCTGCGCATGCGCATCCCACAAAACCTCGCACGTGTTTGTGCTCGACTAGCCTGCGGGATGCATCCTTTCGCACGTGTTTTTACTCGACTAGCCTGCGGGATGCATCCTCTCGCACGTGTTTTTGCTCGACTAGCCATGCGCATCCCAAAAAACCTGCGCATGCGCATCCCAAAAAATCTGCGCATGCGCATCCCACAAAACCTGCGCATGCGCATCCCACAAAACCTCGCACGTGTTTGTGCTCGACTAGCCTGCGGGATGCATCCTTTCGCACGTGTTTTTACTCGACTAGCCTGCGGGATGCATCCTCTCGCACGTGTTTTTACTCGACTAGCCTGCGGGATGCATCCTCTCGCACGTGTTTTTACTCGACTAGCCTGCGGGATGCATCCTTTCGCACGTGTTTGTGCTCGACTAGCCTGCGGGATGCATCCTTTCGCACGTGTTTTTACTCGACTAGCCTGCGGGATGCATCCTCTCGCACGTGTTTTTACTCGACTAGCCTGCGGGATGCATCCTCTCGCACGTGTTTTTACTCGACTAGCCTGCGGGATGCATCCTCTCGCACGTGTTTTTACTCGACTAGCCTGCGGGAAGCATCCTCTCGCACGTGTTTTTGCTCGACTAGCCATGCGCATCCCAAAAAACCTGCGCATGCGCATCCCAAAAAATCTGCGCATGCGCATCCCACAAAACCTGCGCATGCGCATCCCACAAAACCTCGCACGTGTTTGTGCTCGACTAGCCTGCGGGATGCATCCTTTCGCACGTGTTTTTACTCGACTAGCCTGCGGGATGCATCCTCTCGCACGTGTTTTTACTCGACTAGCCTGCGGGATGCATCCTCTCGCACGTGTTTTTACTCGACTACCCTGCGGGATGCATTCTCTCGCACGTGTTTTTGCTCGACTAGCCATGCGCATCCCAAAAAACCTGCGCATGCGCATCCCACAAAACCTCGCACGTGTTTGTGCTCGACTAGCCTGCGGGATGCATCCTTTCGCACGTGTTTTTACTCGACTAGCCTGCGGGATGCATCCTCTCGCACGTGTTTTTGCTCGACTAGCCTGCGGGATGCATCCTCTCGCACGTGTTTTTGCTCGACTAGGCATGCGCATCCCAAAAAACCTGCGCATGCGCATCCCACAAAACCTCGCACGTGTTTTTACTCGACTAGCCTGCGGGATGCATCCTCTCGCACGTGTTTTTGCTCGACTAGCCATGCGCATCCCAAAAAACCTGCGCATGCGCATCCCAAAAAATCTGCGCATGCGCATCCCACAAAACCTGCGCATGCGCATCCCACAAAACCTCGCACGTGTTTGTGCTCGACTAGCCTGCGGGATGCATCCTTTCGCACGTGTTTTTACTCGACTAGCCGGCGGGATGCATCCTCTCGCACGTGTTTGTGCTCGACTAGCCTGCGGGATGCATCCTCTCGCACGTGTTTTTACTCGACTAGCCTGCGGGATGCATCCTCTCGCACGTGTTTTTGCTCGACTAGCCTGCGGGATGCATCCTCTCGCACGTGTTTTTACTCGACTAGCCTGCGGGAAGCATCCTCTCGCACGTGTTTTTACTCGACTAGCCTGCGGGATGCATCCTCTCGCACGTGTTTTTACTCGACTACCCTGCGGGATCCATCCTCTCGCACGTGTATTTGCTCGACTAGCCATGCGCATCCCAAAAAACCTGCGCATGCGCATCCCACAAAACCTCGCACGTGTTTGTGCTCGACTAGCCTGCGGGATGCATCCTTTCGCACGTGTTTTTACTCGACTAGCCTGCGGGATGCATCCTCTCGCACGTGTTTTTGCTCGACTAGCCATGCGCATCCCAAAAAACCTGCGCATGCGCATCCCAAAAAATCTGCGCATGCGCATCCCACAAAACCTGCGCATGCGCATCCCACAAAACCTCGCACGTGTTTGTGCTCGACTAGCCTGCGGGATGCATCCTTTCGCACGTGTTTTTACTCGACTAGCCTGCGGGATGCATCCTCTCGCACGTGTTTTTGCTCGACTAGCCATGCGCATCCCAAAAAACCTGCGCATGCGCATCCCAAAAAATCTGCGCATGCGCATCCCACAAAACCTGCGCATGCGCATCCCACAAAACCTCGCACGTGTTTGTGCTCGACTAGCCTGCGGGATGCATCCTTTCGCACGTGTTTTTACTCGACTAGCCTGCGGGATGCATCCTCTCGCACGTGTTTTTACTCGACTAGCCTGCGGGATGCATCCTCTCGCACGTGTTTTTAGTCGACTACCCTGCGGGATGCATTCTCTCGCACGTGTTTTTGCTCGACTAGCAATGCGCATCCCAAAAAACCTGCGCATGCGCATCCCAAAAAACCTGCGTATGCGCATCCCACAAAACCTGCGCATGAGCATCCCACAAAACCTCGCACGTGTTTGTGCTCGACTAGCCTGCGGGATGCATCCTTTCGCACGTGTTTTTACTCGACTAGCCTGCGGGATGCATCCTCTCGCACGTGTTTTTGCTCGACTAGCCTGCGGGATGCATCCTCTCGCACGTGTTTTTGCTCGACTAGGCATGCGCATCCCAAAAAACCTGCGCATGCGCATCCCACAAAACCTCGCACGTGTTTTTACTCGACTACCCTGCGGGATGCATCCTCTCGCACGTGTTTTTGCTCGACTAGCCATGCGCATCCCATAAAACCTGCAAATGCGCATCCCACAAAACCTGCGCATGCGCATCCCACAAAACCTCGCACGTGTTTTTACTCGACTAGCCTGCGGGATGCATCCCCTCGCACGTGTTTTTACTCGACTAGCCTGCGGGATGCATCCTCTCGCAC
The DNA here is from genome assembly GCF_051020765.1 of Lasioglossum baleicum. Taxonomy (NCBI): domain Eukaryota; kingdom Metazoa; phylum Arthropoda; class Insecta; order Hymenoptera; family Halictidae; genus Lasioglossum; species Lasioglossum baleicum. The sequence continues at coordinate 170,071 of NW_027469270.1, forward strand.
GTGTTTTTACTCGACTAGCCTGCGGGATGCATCCTTTCGCACGTGTTTGTGCTCGACTAGCCTGCGGGATGCATCCTTTCGCACGTGTTTTTACTCGACTAGCCTGCGGGATGCATCCTCTCGCACGTGTTTTTACTCGACTAGCCTGCGGGATGCATCCTCTCGCACGTGTTTTTACTCGACTACCCTGCGGGATGCATCCTCTCGCACGTGTTTTTGCTCGACTAGGCATGCGCATCCCAAAAAACCTGCGCATGCGCATCCCAAAAAACCTGCGAATGCGCATCCCACAAAACTTGCGCATGCGCATCCCACAAAACCTCGCACGTGTTTGTGCTCGACTAGCCTGCGGGATGCATCCTTTCGCACGTGTTTTTACTCGACTAGCCTGCGGGATGCATCCTCTCGCACGTGTTTTTGCTCGACTAGCCTGCGGGATGCATCCTCTCGCACGTGTTTTTACTCGACTAGCCTGCGGGATGCATCCTCTCGCACGTGTTTTTACTCGACGACCCTGCGGGATGCATCCTCTCGCACGTGTTTTTGCTCGACTAGCCATGCGCATCCCAAAAAACCTGCGCATGCGCATCTCAAAAAACCTGCGCATGCGCATCCCACAAAACCTGCGCATGCGCATCCCACAAAACCTCGCACGTGTTTTTACTCGACTAGCCTGCGGGATGCATCCTTTCGCACGTGTTTTTACTCGACTAGCCATGCGGGATGCATCCTCTCGCACGTGTTTTTACTCGACTAGCCTGCGGGATGCATCCTCTCGCACGTGTTTTTGCTCGACTAGCCATGCGCATCCCAAAAAACCTGCGCATGCGCATCCCAAAAAATCTGCGCATGCGCATCCCACAAAACCTGCGCATGCGCATCCCACAAAACCTCGCACGTGTTTGTGCTCGACTAGCCTGCGGGATGCATCCTTTGGCACGTGTTTTTACTCGACTAGCCTGCGGGATGCATCCTCTCGCACGTGTTTTTGCTCGACTAGCCTGCGGGATGCATCCTCTCGCACGTGTTTGTGCTCGACTAGCCTGCGGGATGCATCCTCTCGCACGTGTTTTTACTCGACTAGCCTGCGGGATGCATCCTCTCGCATGTGTTTTTGCTCGACTAGCCTGCGGGATGCATCCTCTCGCACGTGTTTTTGCTCGACTAGCCTGCGGGATGCATCCTCTCGCACGTGTTTTTGCTCGACTAGGCATGCGCATCCCAAAAAACCTGCGCATGCGCATCCCACAAAACCTGCGCATGCGCATCCCACAAAACCTCGCACGTGTTTTTACTCGACTAGCCTGCGGGATGCATCCTCTCGCACGTGTTTTTGCTCGACTAGCCTGCGGGATGCATCCTCTCGCACGTGTTTTTGCTTGACTAGCCTGCGGGATGCATCCTCTCGCACGTGTTTGTGCTCGACTAGCCTGCGGGATGCATCCTCTCGCACGTGTTTTTACTCGACTAGCCTGCGGGATGCATCCTCTCGCACGTGTTTTTGCTCGACTAGCCTGCGGGATGCATCCTCTCGCACGTGTTTTTGCTCGGCTAGCCTGCGGGATGCATCCTCTCGCACGTGTTTTTGCTCGACTAGCCATGCGCATCCCAAAAAACCTGCGCATGCGCATCCCACAAAACCTGCGCATGCGCATCCCACAAAACCTCGCACGTGTTTGTGCTTGACTAGCCTGCGGGATGCATCCTTTCGCACGTGTTTTTACTCGACTAGCCTGCGGGATGCATCCTCTCGCACGTGTTTTTGCTCGACTAGCCTGCGGGATGCATCCTCTCGCACGTGTTTTTGCTCGACTAGGCATGCGCATCCCAAAAAACCTGCGCATGCGCATCCCAAAAAACCTGCGCATGCGCATCCCACAAAACCTCGCACGTGTTTTTACTCGACTAGCCTGCGGGATGCATCCTCTCGCACGTGTTTTTGCTCGACTAGCCATGCGCATCCCAAAAAACCTGCGCATGCGCATCCCAAAAAATCTGCGCATGCGCATCCCAAAAAACCTGCGCATGCGCATCCCAAAAAACCTGCGCATGCGCATCCACACAACCTGCGCATGCGCATCCCACAAAACCTCGCACGTGTTTTTACTCGACTAGCCTGCGGGATGCATCCTCTCGCACGTGTTTTTGCTCGACTAGCCTGCGGGATGCATCCTCTCGCACGTGTTTTTGCTCGACTAGGCATGCGCATCCCAAAAAACCTGCGCATGCGCATCCCAAAAAATCTGCGCATGCGCATCCCACAAAACCTGCGCATGCGCATCCCACAAAACCTCGCACGTGTTTGTGCTCGACTAGCCTGCGGGATGCATCCTTTCGCACGTGTTTTTACTCGACTAGCCTGCGGGATGCATCCTCTCGCACGTGTTTTTGCTCGACTAGCCATGCGCATCCCAAAAAACCTGCGCATGCGCATCCCAAAAAATCTGCGCATGCGCATCCCACAAAACCTGCGCATGCGCATCCCACAAAACCTCGCACGTGTTTGTGCTCGACTAGCCTGCGGGATGCATCCTTTCGCACGTGTTTTTACTCGACTAGCCTGCGGGATGCATCCTCTCGCACGTGTTTTTACTCGACTAGCCTGCGGGATGCATCCTCTCGCACGTGTTTTTACTCGACTAGCCTGCGGGATGCATCCTTTCGCACGTGTTTGTGCTCGACTAGCCTGCGGGATGCATCCTTTCGCACGTGTTTTTACTCGACTAGCCTGCGGGATGCATCCTCTCGCACGTGTTTTTACTCGACTAGCCTGCGGGATGCATCCTCTCGCACGTGTTTTTACTCGACTAGCCTGCGGGATGCATCCTCTCGCACGTGTTTTTACTCGACTAGCCTGCGGGAAGCATCCTCTCGCACGTGTTTTTGCTCGACTAGCCATGCGCATCCCAAAAAACCTGCGCATGCGCATCCCAAAAAATCTGCGCATGCGCATCCCACAAAACCTGCGCATGCGCATCCCACAAAACCTCGCACGTGTTTGTGCTCGACTAGCCTGCGGGATGCATCCTTTCGCACGTGTTTTTACTCGACTAGCCTGCGGGATGCATCCTCTCGCACGTGTTTTTACTCGACTAGCCTGCGGGATGCATCCTCTCGCACGTGTTTTTACTCGACTACCCTGCGGGATGCATTCTCTCGCACGTGTTTTTGCTCGACTAGCCATGCGCATCCCAAAAAACCTGCGCATGCGCATCCCACAAAACCTCGCACGTGTTTGTGCTCGACTAGCCTGCGGGATGCATCCTTTCGCACGTGTTTTTACTCGACTAGCCTGCGGGATGCATCCTCTCGCACGTGTTTTTGCTCGACTAGCCTGCGGGATGCATCCTCTCGCACGTGTTTTTGCTCGACTAGGCATGCGCATCCCAAAAAACCTGCGCATGCGCATCCCACAAAACCTCGCACGTGTTTTTACTCGACTAGCCTGCGGGATGCATCCTCTCGCACGTGTTTTTGCTCGACTAGCCATGCGCATCCCAAAAAACCTGCGCATGCGCATCCCAAAAAATCTGCGCATGCGCATCCCACAAAACCTGCGCATGCGCATCCCACAAAACCTCGCACGTGTTTGTGCTCGACTAGCCTGCGGGATGCATCCTTTCGCACGTGTTTTTACTCGACTAGCCGGCGGGATGCATCCTCTCGCACGTGTTTGTGCTCGACTAGCCTGCGGGATGCATCCTCTCGCACGTGTTTTTACTCGACTAGCCTGCGGGATGCATCCTCTCGCACGTGTTTTTGCTCGACTAGCCTGCGGGATGCATCCTCTCGCACGTGTTTTTACTCGACTAGCCTGCGGGAAGCATCCTCTCGCACGTGTTTTTACTCGACTAGCCTGCGGGATGCATCCTCTCGCACGTGTTTTTACTCGACTACCCTGCGGGATCCATCCTCTCGCACGTGTATTTGCTCGACTAGCCATGCGCATCCCAAAAAACCTGCGCATGCGCATCCCACAAAACCTCGCACGTGTTTGTGCTCGACTAGCCTGCGGGATGCATCCTTTCGCACGTGTTTTTACTCGACTAGCCTGCGGGATGCATCCTCTCGCACGTGTTTTTGCTCGACTAGCCATGCGCATCCCAAAAAACCTGCGCATGCGCATCCCAAAAAATCTGCGCATGCGCATCCCACAAAACCTGCGCATGCGCATCCCACAAAACCTCGCACGTGTTTGTGCTCGACTAGCCTGCGGGATGCATCCTTTCGCACGTGTTTTTACTCGACTAGCCTGCGGGATGCATCCTCTCGCACGTGTTTTTGCTCGACTAGCCATGCGCATCCCAAAAAACCTGCGCATGCGCATCCCAAAAAATCTGCGCATGCGCATCCCACAAAACCTGCGCATGCGCATCCCACAAAACCTCGCACGTGTTTGTGCTCGACTAGCCTGCGGGATGCATCCTTTCGCACGTGTTTTTACTCGACTAGCCTGCGGGATGCATCCTCTCGCACGTGTTTTTACTCGACTAGCCTGCGGGATGCATCCTCTCGCACGTGTTTTTAGTCGACTACCCTGCGGGATGCATTCTCTCGCACGTGTTTTTGCTCGACTAGCAATGCGCATCCCAAAAAACCTGCGCATGCGCATCCCAAAAAACCTGCGTATGCGCATCCCACAAAACCTGCGCATGAGCATCCCACAAAACCTCGCACGTGTTTGTGCTCGACTAGCCTGCGGGATGCATCCTTTCGCACGTGTTTTTACTCGACTAGCCTGCGGGATGCATCCTCTCGCACGTGTTTTTGCTCGACTAGCCTGCGGGATGCATCCTCTCGCACGTGTTTTTGCTCGACTAGGCATGCGCATCCCAAAAAACCTGCGCATGCGCATCCCACAAAACCTCGCACGTGTTTTTACTCGACTACCCTGCGGGATGCATCCTCTCGCACGTGTTTTTGCTCGACTAGCCATGCGCATCCCATAAAACCTGCAAATGCGCATCCCACAAAACCTGCGCATGCGCATCCCACAAAACCTCGCACGTGTTTTTACTCGACTAGCCTGCGGGATGCATCCCCTCGCACGTGTTTTTACTCGACTAGCCTGCGGGATGCATCCTCTCGCACGTGTTTTTACTCGACTAGCCTGCGGGATGCATCCTTTCGCACGTGTTTGTGCTCGACTAGCCTGCGGGATGCATCCTTTCGCACGTGTTTTTACTCGACTAGCCTGCGGGATGCATCCTCTCGCACGTGTTTTTACTCGACTAGCCTGCGGGATGCATCCTCTCGCACGTGTTTTTTCTCGACTACCCTGCGGGATGCATCCTCTCGCACGTGTTTTTGCTCGACTAGGCATGCGCATCCCAAAAAACCTGCGCATGCGCATCCCAAAAAACCTGCGAATGCGCATCCCACAAAACTTGCGCATGCGCATCCCACAAAACCTCGCACGTGTTTGTGCTCGACTAGCCTGCGGGATGCATCCTTTCGCACGTGTTTTTACTCGACTAGCCTGCGGGATGCATCCTCTCGCACGTGTTTTTGCTCGACTAGCCTGCGGGATGCATCCTCTCGCACGTGTTTTTACTCGACTAGCCTGCGGGATGCATCCTCTCGCACGTGTTTTTACTCGACGACCCTGCGGGATGCATCCTCTCGCACGTGTTTTTGCTCGACTAGCCATGCGCATCCCAAAAAACCTGCGCATGCGCATCTCAAAAAACCTGCGCATGCGCATCCCACAAAACCTGCGCATGCGCATCCCACAAAACCTCGCACGTGTTTTTACTCGACTAGCCTGCGGGATGCATCCTTTCGCACGTGTTTTTACTCGACTAGCCATGCGGGATGCATCCTCTCGCACGTGTTTTTACTCGACTAGCCTGCGGGATGCATCCTCTCGCACGTGTTTTTGCTCGACTAGCCATGCGCATCCCAAAAAACCTGCGCATGCGCATCCCAAAAAATCTGCGCATGCGCATCCCACAAAACCTGCGCATGCGCATCCCACAAAACCTCGCACGTGTTTGTGCTCGACTAGCCTGCGGGATGCATCCTTTGGCACGTGTTTTTACTCGACTAGCCTGCGGGATGCATCCTCTCGCACGTGTTTTTGCTCGACTAGCCTGCGGGATGCATCCTCTCGCACGTGTTTGTGCTCGACTAGCCTGCGGGATGCATCCTCTCGCACGTGTTTTTACTCGACTAGCCTGCGGGATGCATCCTCTCGCATGTGTTTTTGCTCGACTAGCCTGCGGGATGCATCCTCTCGCACGTGTTTTTGCTCGACTAGCCTGCGGGATGCATCCTCTCGCACGTGTTTTTGCTCGACTAGGCATGCGCATCCCAAAAAACCTGCGCATGCGCATCCCACAAAACCTGCGCATGCGCATCCCACAAAACCTCGCACGTGTTTTTACTCGACTAGCCTGCGGGATGCATCCTCTCGCACGTGTTTTTGCTCGACTAGCCTGCGGGATGCATCCTCTCGCACGTGTTTTTGCTTGACTAGCCTGCGGGATGCATCCTCTCGCACGTGTTTGTGCTCGACTAGCCTGCGGGATGCATCCTCTCGCACGTGTTTTTACTCGACTAGCCTGCGGGATGCATCCTCTCGCACGTGTTTTTGCTCGACTAGCCTGCGGGATGCATCCTCTCGCACGTGTTTTTGCTCGGCTAGCCTGCGGGATGCATCCTCTCGCACGTGTTTTTGCTCGACTAGCCATGCGCATCCCAAAAAACCTGCGCATGCGCATCCCACAAAACCTGCGCATGCGCATCCCACAAAACCTCGCACGTGTTTTTACTCGATTAGCCTGCGGGATGCATCCTCTCGCACGTGTTTTTGCTCGACTAGCCTGTGGGATGCATCCTCTCGCACGTATTTTTGCTCGACTAGCCTGCGGGATGCATCCTCTCGCACGTGTTTTTGCTCGACTAGCCTGCGGGATGTATCCTCTCGCACGTGTTTGTGCTCGACTAGCCTGCGGGATGCATCCTCTCGCACGTGTTTTTACTCGACTAGCCTGCGGGATGCATCCTCTCGCACGTGTTTTTACTCGACTAGCCTGCGGGATGCATCCTCTCGCACGTGTTTTTGCTCGACTAGCCATGCGCATCCCAAAAAACCTGCGCATGCGCATCCCAAAAAATCTGCGCATGCGCATCCCACAAAACCTGCGCATGCGCATCCCACAAAACCTCGCACGTGTTTGTGCTCGACTAGCCTGCGGGATGCATCCTCTCGCACGTGTTTTTGCTCGACTAGCCTGCGGGATGCATCCTCTCGCACGTGTTTTTGCTCGACTAGCCTGCGGGATGCATCCTCTCGCACGTGTTTTTGCTCGACTAGCCTGCGGGATGCATCCTCTCGCACGTGTTTTTACTCGACTAGCCTGCGGGATGCATCCTCTCGCACGTGTTTTTGCTCGACTAGCCTGCGGGATGCATCCTCTCGCACGTGTTTTTGCTCGACTAGCCTGCGCGATGCATCCTCTCGCACGTGTTTTTACTCGACTAGCCTGCGGGATGCATCCTCTCGCACGTGTTTTTACTCGACTACCCTGCGGGATGCATCCTCTCGCACGTGTTTTTGCTCGACTAGCCATGCGCATCCCAAAAAACCTGCGCATGCGCATCCCAAAAAACCTGCGCATGCGCATCCCACAAAACCTGCGCATGCGCATCCCACAAAACCTCGCACGTGTTTGTGCTCGACTAGCCTGCGGGATGCATCCTTTCGCACGTGTTTTTACTCGACTAGCCTGCGGGATGCATCCTCTCGCACGTGTTTTTACTCGACTAGCCTGCGGGATGGATCCTCTCGCACGTGTTTTTACTCGACTAGCCTGCGGGATGCATCCTCTCGCACGTGTTTTTGCTCGACTAGCCTGCGGGATGCATCCTCTCGCACGTGTTTTTGCTCGACTAGCCATGCGCATCCCAAAAAACCTGCGCATGCGCATCCCAAAAAATCTGCGAATGCGCATCCCACAAAACCTCGCACGTGTCTTTACTCGACTAGCCTGCGGGATGCATCCTCTCGCACGTGTTTTTGCTCGACTAGCCTGCGGGATGCATCCTCTCGCACGTGTTTTTACTCGACTAGCCTGCGGGATGCATCCTCTCGCACGTGTTTTTGCTCGACTATCCATGCGCATCCCAAAAAACCTGCGCATGCGCATCCCAAAAAACCTGCGCATGCGCATCCCACAAAACCTGCGCAAGCGCATCCCACAAAACCTCGCACGTGTTTTTACTCGACTAGCCTGCGGGATGCATCGTCTCGCACGTGTTTTTACTCGACTAGCCTGCGGGATGCATCCTCTCGCACGTGTTTTTGCTCGACTAGCCATGCGCATCCCAAAAAACCTGCGCATGCGCATCCCAAAAAATCTGCGCATGCGCATCCCACAAAACCTCGCACGTGTTTGTGCTCGACTAGCCTGGGGGATGCATCCTTTCGCACGTGTTTTTACTCGACTAGCCTGCGGGATGCATCCTCTCGCACGTGTTTTTGCTCGACTAGCCTGCGGGATGCATCCTCTCGCACGTGTTTTTGCTCGACTAGGCATGCGCATCCCAAAAAACCTGCGCATGCGCATCCCAAAAAATCTGCGAATGCGCATCCCACAAAACCTGCGCATGCGCATCCCACAAAACCTCGCACGTGTTTGTGCTCGACTAGCCTGCGGGATGCATCCTTTCGCACGTGTTTTTACTCGACTAGCCTGCGGGATGCATCCTCTCGCACGTGTTTTTGCTCGACTAGCCATGCGCATCCCAAAAAACCTGCGCATGCGCATCCCAAAAAATCTGCGAATGCGCATCCCACAAAACCTGCGCATGCGCATCCCACAAAACCTCGCACGTGTTTGTGCTCGACTAGCCTGCGGGATGCATCCTTTCGCACGTGTTTTTACTCGACTAGCCTGCGGGATGCATCCTCTCGCACGTGTTTTTGCTCGACTAGCCTGCGGGATGCATCCTCTCGCACGTGTTTTTGCTCGACTAGCCTGCGGGATGCATCCACTCGCACGTGTTTTTACTCGACTAGCCTGCGGGATGCATCCTCTCGCACGTGTTTCTACTCGACTAGCCTGCGGGATGCATCCTCTCGCACGTGTTTTTACTCGACTAGCCTGCGGGATGCATCGTCTCGCACGTGTTTTTACTCGACTAGCCTGCGGGATGCATGCTCTCGCACGTGTTTGTGCTCGACTAGCCTGCGGGATGCATCCTCTCGCACGTGTTTTTGCTCGGCTAGCCTGCGGGATGCATCCTCTCGCACGTGTTTTTGCTCGACTAGCCATGCGCATCCCAAAAAACCTGCGCATGCGCATCCCAAAAAACCTGCGCATGCGCATCCACACAACCTGCGCATGCGCATCCCACAAAACCTCGCACGTGTTTTTACTCGACTAGCCTGCGGGATGCATCCTCTCGCACGTGTTTTTGCTCGACTAGCCTGCGGGATGCATCCTCTCGCACGTGTTTTTGCTCGACTAGGCATGCGCATCCCAAAAAACCTGCGCATGCGCATCCCAAAAAATCTGCGCATGCGCATCCCACAAAACCTGCGCATGCGCATCCCACAAAACCTCGCACGTGTTTGTGCTCGACTAGCCTGCGGGATGCATCCTTTCGCACGTGTTTTTACTCGACTAGCCTGCGGGATGCATCCTCTCGCACGTGTTTTTGCTCGACTAGCCATGCGCATCCCAAAAAACCTGCGCATGCGCATCCCAAAAAATCTGCGAATGCGCATCCCACAAAACCTGCGCATGCGCATCCCACAAAACCTCGCACGTGTTTGTGCTCGACTAGCCTGCGGGATGCATCCTCTCGCACGTGTTTGTGCTCGACTAGCCTGCGGGATGCATCCTCTCGCACGTGTTTTTACTCGACTAGCCTGCGGGATGCATCCTCTCGCATGTGTTTTTGCTCGACTAGCCTGCGGGATGCATCCTCTCGCACGTGATTTTGCTCGACTAGCCTACGGGATGCATCCTCTCGCACGTGTTTTTGCTCGACTAGGCATGCGCATCCCAAAAAACCTGCGCATGCGCATCCCACAAAACCTGCGCATGCGCATCCCACAAAACCTCGCACGTGTTTTTGCTCGACTAGCCATGCGCATCCCAAAAAACCTGCGCATGCGCATCCCAAAAAATCTGCGCATGCGCTTCCCACAAAACCTGCGCATGCGCATCCCACAAAACCTCGCACGTGTTTGTGCTCGACTAGCCTGCGGGATGCATCCTCTCGCACGTGTTTTTGCTCGACTAGCCTGCGGGATGCATCCTCTCGCACGTGTTTTTGCTCGACTAGCCTGCGGGATGCATCCTCTCGCACGTGTTTTTGCTCGACTAGCCTGTGGGATGCATCCTCTCGCACGTGTTTTTACTCGACTAGCCTGCGGGATGCATCCTCTCGCACGTGTTTTTGCTCGACTAGCCTGCGGGATGCATCCTCTCGCACGTGTTTTTGCTCGACTAGCCTGCGGGATGCATCCTCTCGCACGTGTTGTTACTCGACTAGCCTGCGGGATGAATCCTCTCGCACGTGTTTTTACTCGACTACCCTGCGGGATGCTTCCTCTCGCACGTGTTTTTGCTCGACTAGCCATGCGCATCCCAAAAAACCTGCGCATGCGCATCCCAAAAAACCTGCGCATGCGCATCCCACAAATCCTCGCACGTGTTTGTGCTCGACTAGCCTGCGGGATGCATCCTTTCGCACGTGTTTTTACTCGACTAGCCTGCGGGATGCATCCTCTCGCACGTGTTTTTGCTCGACTAGCCATGCGCATCCCAAAAAACCTGCGCATGCGCATCCCAAAAAATCTGCGAATGCGCATCCCACAAAACCTGCGCATGCGCATCCCAAAAAATCTGCGCATGCGCATCCCACAAAACCTGCGCATGCGCATCCCACAAAACCTCGCACGTGTTTGTGCTCGACTAGCCTGCGGGATGCATCCTTTCGCACGTGTTTTTACTCGACTAGCCTGCGGGATGCATCCTCTCGCACGTGTTTTTGCTCGACTAGCCTGCGGGATGCATCCTCCCGCACGTGTTTTTGCTCTACTAGCCATGCGCATCCCAAAAAACCTGCGCATGCGCATCCCAAAAAATTTGCGCATGCGCATCCCACAAAACCTGCGCATGCGCATCCCACAAAACCTCGCACGTGTTTGTGCTCGACTAGCCTGCGGGATGCATCCTTTCGCACGTGTTTTTACTCGACTAGCCTGCGGGATGCATCCTCTCGCACGTGTTTTTGCTCGACTAGCCTGCGGGATGCATCCTCTCGCACGTGTTTTTGCTCTACTAGCCATGCGCATCCCAAAAAACCTGCGCATGCGCATCCCAAAAAATTTGCGCATGCGCATCCCACAAAACCTCGCACGTGTTTGTGCTCGACTAGCCTGCGGGATGCATCCTCTCGCACGTGTTTTTACTCGACTAGCCTGCGGGATGCATCCTCTCGCACGTGTTTTTGCTCGACTAGCCTGCGGGATGCATCCTCTCGCACGTGTTTTTGCTCGACTAGCCTGCGGGATGCATCCTCTCGCACGTGTTGTTACTCGACTAGCCTGCGGGATGAATCCTCTCGCACGTGTTTTTACTCGACTACCCTGCGGGATGCTTCCTCTCGCACGTGTTTTTGCTCGACTAGCCATGCGCATCCCAAAAAACCTGCGCATGCGCATCCCAAAAAACCTGCGCATGCGCATCCCAAAAAACCTGCGCATGCGCATCCCACAAAACCTGCGTATGCGCATCCCACAAAACCTCGCACGTGTTTTTACTCGACTAGCCTGCGGGATGCATCCTCTCGCACGTGTTTTTACTCGACTAGCCTGCGGGATGCATCCTCTCGCACGTGTTTTTGCTCGACTAGCCTGCGGGATGCATCCTCTCGCACGTGTTTGTGCTCGACTAGCCTGCGGGATGCATCCTCTCGCACGTGTTTTTACTCGACTAGCCTGCGGGATGCATCCTCTCGCATGTGTTTTTGCTCGACTAGCCTGCGGGATGCATCCTCTCGCACGTGATTTTGCTCGACTAGCCTACGGGATGCATCCTCTCGCACGTGTTTTTGCTCGACTAGGCATGCGCATCCCAAAAAACCTGCGCATGCGCATCCCACAAAACCTGCGCATGCGCATCCCACAAAACCTCGCACGTGTTTTTACTCGACTAGCCTGCGGGATGCATCCTCTCGCACGTGTTTTTGCTCGACTAGCCATGCGCATCCCAAAAAACCTGCGCATGCGCATCCCAAAAAATCTGCGCATGCGCTTCCCACAAAACCTGCGCATGCGCATCCCACAAAACCTCGCACGTGTTTGTGCTCGACTAGCCTGCGGGATGCATCCTCTCGCACGTGTTTTTGCTCGACTAGCCTGCGGGATGCATCCTCTCGCACGTGTTTTTGCTCGACTAGCCTGCGGGATGCATCCTCTCGCACGTGTTTTTGCTCGACTAGCCTGCGGGATGCATCCTCTCGCACGTGTTTGTGCTCGACTAGCCTGCGGGATGCATCCTCTCGCACGTGTTTTTACTCGACTAGCCTGCGGGATGCATCCTCTCGCACGTGTTTTTGCTCGACTAGCCATGCGCATCCCAAAAAACCTGCGCATGCGCATCCCAAAAAATCTGCGCATGCGCATCCCACAAAACCTGCGCATGCGCATCCCACAAAACCTCGCACGTGTTTGTGCTCGACTAGCCTGCGGGATGCATCCTCTCGCACGTGTTTTTGCTCGACTAGCCTGCGGGATGCATCCTCTCGCACCTGTTTTTGCTCGACTAGCCTGCGGGATGCATCCTCTCGCACGTGTTTTTGCTCGACTAGCCTGCGGGATGCATCCTCTCGCACGTGTTTTTACTCGACTAGCCTGCGGGATGCATCCTCTCGCACGTGTTTTTGCTCGACTAGCCTGCGGGATGAATCCTCTCGCACGTGTTTTTACTCGACTACCCTGCGGGATGCTTCCTCTCGCACGTGTTTTTGCTCGACTAGCCATGCGCATCCCAAAAAACCTGCGCATGCGCATCCCAAAAAACCTGCGCATGCGCATCCCAAAAAACCTGCGCATGCGCATCCCACAAAACCTGCGTATGCGCATCCCACAAAACCTCGCACGTGTTTTTACTCGACTAGCCTGCGGGATGCATCCTCTCGCACGTGTTTTTACTCGACTAGCCTGCGGGATGCATCCTCTCGCACGTGTTTTTGCTCGACTAGCCTGCGGGATGCATCCTCTCGCACGTGTTTGTGCTCGACTAGCCTGCGGGATGCATCCTCTCGCACGTGATTTTGCTCGACTAGCCTACGGGATGCATCCTCTCGCACGTGTTTTTGCTCGACTAGGCATGCGCATCCCAAAAAACCTGCGCATGCGCATCCCACAAAACCTGCGCATGCGCATCCCACAAAACCTCGCACGTGTTTTTACTCGACTAGCCTGCGGGATGCATCCTCTCGCACGTGTTTTTGCTCGACTAGCCATGCGCATCCCAAAAAACCTGCGCATGCGCATCCCAAAAAACCTGCGCATGCGCATCCACACAACCTGCGCATGCGCATCCCACAAAACCTCGCACGTGTTTTTACTCGACTAGCCTGCGGGATGCATCCTCTCGCACGTGTTTTTGCTCGACTAGCTTGCGGGATGCATCCTCTCGCACGTGTTTTTGCTCGACTAGGCATGCGCATCCCAAAAAACCTGCGCATGCGCATCCCACAAAACCTGCGCATGCGCATCCCACAAAACCTCGCACGTGTTTGTGCTCGACTAGCCTGCGGGATGCATCCTTTCGCACGTGTTTTTACTCGACTAGCCTGCGGGATGCATCCTCTCGCACGTGTTTTTGCTCGACTAGCCTGCGGGATGCATCCTCCCGCACGTGTTTTTGCTCTACTAGCCATGCGCATCCCAAAAAACCTGCGCATGCGCATCCCAAAAAATTTGCGCATGCGCATCCCACAAAACCTGCGCATGCGCATCCCACAAAACCTCGCACGTGTTTGTGCTCGACTAGCCTGCGGGATGCATCCTTTCGCACGTGTTTTTACTCGACTAGCCTGCGGGATGCATCCTCTCGCACGTGTTTTTGCTCGACTAGCCTGCGGGATGCATCCTCTCGCACGTGTTTTTGCTCGACTAGCCTGCGGGATGCATCCTCTCGCACGTGTTTTTGCTCTACTAGCCATGCGCATCCCAAAAAACCTGCGCATGCGCATCCCAAAAAATTTGCGCATGCGCATCCCACAAAACCTCGCACGTGTTTGTGCTCGACTAGCCTGCGGGATGCATCCTCTCGCACGTGTTTTTACTCGACTAGCCTGCGGGATGCATCCTCTCGCACGTGTTTTTGCTCGACTAGCCTGCGGGATGCATCCTCTCGCACGTGTTTTTGCTCGACTAGCCTGCGGGATGCATCCTCTCGCACGTGTTGTTACTCGACTAGCCTGCGGGATGAATCCTCTCGCACGTGTTTTTACTCGACTACCCTGCGGGATGCTTCCTCTCGCACGTGTTTTTGCTCGACTAGCCATGCGCATCCCAAAAAACCTGCGCATGCGCATCCCAAAAAACCTGCGCATGCGCATCCCACAAAACCTGCGTATGCGCATCCCACAAAACCTCGCACGTGTTTTTACTCGACTAGCCTGCGGGATGCATCCTCTCGCACGTGTTTTTACTCGACTAGCCTGCGGGATGCATCCTCTCGCACGTGTTTTTGCTCGACTAGCCTGCGGGATGCATCCTCTCGCACGTGTTTGTGCTCGACTAGCCTGCGGGATGCATCCTCTCGCACGTGTTTTTACTCGACTAGCCTGCGGGATGCATCCTCTCGCATGTGTTTTTGCTCGACTAGCCTGCGGGATGCATCCTCTCGCACGTGATTTTGCTCGACTAGCCTACGGGATGCATCCTCTCGCACGTGTTTTTGCTCGACTAGGCATGCGCATCCCAAAAAACCTGCGCATGCGCATCCCACAAAACCTGCGCATGCGCATCCCACAAAACCTCGCACGTGTTTTTACTCGACTAGCCTGCGGGATGCATCCTCTCGCACGTGTTTTTGCTCGACTAGCCATGCGCATCCCAAAAAACCTGCGCATGCGCATCCCAAAAAATCTGCGCATGCGCTTCCCACAAAACCTGCGCATGCGCATCCCACAAAACCTCGCACGTGTTTGTGCTCGACTAGCCTGCGGGATGCATCCTCTCGCACGTGTTTTTGCTCGACTAGCCTGCGGGATGCATCCTCTCGCACGTGTTTTTGCTCGACTAGCCTGCGGGATGCATCCTCTCGCACGTGTTTTTGCTCGACTAGCCTGCGGGATGCATCCTCTCGCGCGTGTTTGTGCTCGACTAGCCTGCGGGATGCATCCTCTCGCACGTGTTTTTACTCGACTAGCCTGCGGGATGCATCCTCTCGCACGTGTTTTTGCTCGACTAGCCATGCGCATCCCAAAAAACCTGCGCATGCGCATCCCAAAAAATCTGCGCATGCGCATCCCACAAAACCTGCGCATGCGCATCCCACAAAACCTCGCACGTGTTTGTGCTCGACTAGCCTGCGGGATGCATCCTCTCGCACGTGTTTTTGCTCGACTAGCCTGCGGGATGCATCCTCTCGCACCTGTTTTTGCTCGACTAGCCTGCGGGATGCATCCTCTCGCACGTGTTTTTGCTCGACTAGCCTGCGGGATGCATCCTCTCGCACGTGTTTTTACTCGACTAGCCTGCGGGATGCATCCTCTCGCACGTGTTTTTGCTCGACTAGCCTGCGGGATGCATCCTCTCGCACGTGTTTTTGCTCGACTAGCCTGCGCGATGCATCCTCTCGCACGTGTTTTTACTCGACTAGCCTGCGGGATGCATCCTCTCGCACGTGTTTTTACTCGACTACCCTGCGGGATGCATCCTCTCGCACGTGTTTTTGCTCGACTAGCCATGCGCATCCCAAAAAACCTGCGCATGCGCATCCCAAAAAACCTGCGCATGCGCATCCCAAAAAACCTGCGCATGCGCATCCCACAAAACCTGCGCATGCGCATCCCACAAAACCTCGCACGTGTTTGTGCTCGACTAGCCTGCGGGATGCATCCTTTCGCACGTGTTTTTACTCGACTAGCCTGCGGGATGCATCCTCTCGCACGTGTTTTTGCTCGACTAGCCTGCGGGATGCATCCTCTCGCACGTGTTTTTGCTCGACTAGCCTGCGGGATGCATCCTCTCGCACGTGTTTTTGCTCGACTAGGCATGCGCATCCCAAAAACCTGCGCATGCGCATCCCACAAAACCTCGCACGTGTTTTTACACGACTAGCCTGCGGGATGCATCCTCTCGCACGTGTTTTTGCTCGACTAGCCTGCGGGATGCATCCTCTCGCACGTGTTTGTGCTCGACTAGCCTGCGGGATGCATCCTCTCGCACGTGTTTTTACTCGACTAGCCTGCGGGATGCATCCTCTCGCATGTGTTTTTGCTCGACTAGCCTGCGGGATGCATCCTCTCGCACGTGTTTTTGCTCGACTAGCCTGCGGGATGCATCCTCTCGCACGTGTTTTTGCTCGACTAGGCATGCGCATCCCAAAAAACCTGCGCATGCGCATCCCAAAAAACCTGCGCATGCGCATCCCACAAAACCTGCGCATGCGCATCCCACAAAACCTCGCACGTGTTTTTACTCGACTAGCCTGCGGGATGCATCCTCTCGCACGTGTTTTTGCTCGACTAGCCATGCGCATCCCAAAAAACCTGCGCATGCGCATCCCAAAAAATCTGCGCATGCGCATCCCACAAAACCTGCGCATGCGCATCCCACAAAACCTCGCACGTGTTTGTGCTCGACTAGCCTGCGGGATGCATCCTCTCGCACGTGTTTTTGCTCGACTAGCCTGCGGGATGCATCCTCTCGCACCTGTTTTTGCTCGACTAGCCTGCGGGATGCATCCTCTCGCACGTGTTTTTGCTCGACTAGCCTGCGGGATGCATCCTCTCGCACGTGTTTGTGCTCGACTAGCCTGCGGGATGCATCCTCTCGCACGTGTTTTTACTCGACTAGCCTGCGGGATGCATCCTCTCGCACGTGTTTTTGCTCGACTAGCCTGCGGGATGCATCCTCTCGCACGTGTTTTTGCTCGACTAGCCTGCGCGATGCATCCTCTCGCACGTGTTTTTACTCGACTAGCCTGCGGGATGCATCCTCTCGCACGTGTTTTTACTCGACTACCCTGCGGGATGCATCCTCTCGCACGTGTTTTTGCTCGACTAGCCATGCGCATCCCAAAAAACCTGCGCATGCGCATCCCAAAAAACCTGCGCATGCGCATACCACAAAACCTGCGCATGCGCATCCCACAAAACCTCGCACGTGTTTGTGCTCGACTAGCCTGCGGGATGCATCCTTTCGCACGTGTTTTTACTCGACTAGCCTGCGGGATGCATCCTCTCGCACGTGTTTTTGCTCGACTAGGCATGCGCATCCCAAAAAACCTGCGCATGCGCATCCCAAAAAACCTGCGCATGCGCATCCCACAAAACCTGCGCATGCGCATCCCACAAAACCTCGCACGTGTTTTTACTCGACTAGCCTGCGGGATGCATCCTCTCGCACGTGTTTTTACTCGACTAGCCTGCGGGATGCATCCTCTCGCACGTGTTTTTGCTCGACTAGCCTGCGGGATGCATCCTCTCGCACGTGTTTTTGCTCGACTAGCCTGCGGGATGCATCCTCTCGCACGAGTTTTTACTCGACTAGCCTGCGGGATGCATCCTCTCGCACGTGTTTTTACTCGACTACCCTGCGGGATGCATCCTCTCGCACGTGTTTTTGCTCGACTAGCCATGCGCATCCCAAAAAACCTGCGCATGCGCATCCCAAAAAACCTGCGCATGCGCATCCCACAAAACCTGCGTATGCGCATCCCACAAAACCTCGCACGTGTTTTTACTCGACTAGCCTGCGGGATGCATCCTCTCGCACGTGTTTTTGCTCGACTAGCCATGCGCATCCCAAAAAACCTGCGCATGCGCATCCCAAAAAACCTGCGCATGCGCATCCCAAAAAACCTGCGCATGCGCATCCCACAAAACCTGCGCATGCGCATCCCACAAAACCTCGCACGTGTTTTTACTCGACTAGCCTGCGGGATGCATCCTCTCGCACGTGTTTTTACTCGACTAGCCTGCGGGATGCATCCTCTCGCACGTGTTTTTGCTCGACTAGCCTGCGGGATGCATCCTCTCGCACGAGTTTTTACTCGACTAGCCTGCGGGATGCATCCTCTCGCACGTGTTTTTACTCGACTACCCTGCGGGATGCATCCTCTCGCACGTGTTTTTGCTCGACTAGCCATGCGCATCCCAAAAAACCTGCGCATGCGCATCCCAAAAAACCTGCGCATGCGCATCCCACAAAACCTGCGTATGCGCATCCCACAAAACCTCGCACGTGTTTTTACTCGACTAGCCTGCGGGATGCATCCTCTCGCACGTGTTTTTACTCGACTAGCCTGCGGGATGCATCCTCTCGCACGTGTTTTTGCTCGACTAGCCATGCGCATCCCAAAAAACCTGCGCATGCGCATCCCAAAAAACCTGCGCATGCGCATCCCAAAAAACCTGCGCATGCGCATCCCACAAAACCTGCGCATGCGCATCCCACAAAACCTCGCACGTGTTTTTACTCGACTAGCCTGCGGGATGCATCCTCTCGCACGTGTTTTTACTCGACCAGCCTGCGGGATGCATCCTCTCGCACGTGTTTTTGCTCGACTACCCTGCGGGATGCATCCTCTCGCACGTGTTTTTGCTCGACTAGCCTGCGGGATGCATCCTCTCGCACGTGTTGTTACTCGACTAGCCTGCGGGATGCATCCTCTCGCACGTGTTTTTACTCGACTACCCTGCGGGATGCATCCTCTCGCACGTGTTTTTGCTCGACTTGCCATGCGCATCCCAAAAAACCTGCGCATGCGCATCCCACAAAACCTGCGTATGCGCATCCCACAAAACCTCGCACGTGTTTTTACTCGACTAGCCTGCGGGATGCATCCTCTCGCACGTGTTTTTACTCGACTAGCCTGCGGGATGCATCCTCTCGCACGTGTTTTTGCTCGACTAGCCATGCGCATCCCAAAAAACCTGCACATGCGCATCCCAAAAAACCTGCGCATGCGCATCCCACAAAACCAGCGCATGCGCATCCCACAAAACCTCGCACGTGTTTTTACTCGACTAGCCTGCGGGATGCATCCTTTCGCACGTGTTTTTACTCGACTAGCCTGCGGGATGCATCCTCTCGCACGTGTTTTTGCTCGACTAACCTGCGGGATGCATCCTCTCGCACGTGTTTGTGCTCGACTAGCCTGCGGGATGCATCCTCTCGCACGTGTTTTTGCTCGACTAGCCTGCGGGATGCATCCTCTCGCATGTGTTTTTGCTCGACTAGCCTGCGGGATGCATCATCTCGCACGTGTTTTTGCTCGACTAGCCTGCGGGATGCATCCTCTCGCACGTGTTTTTGCTCGACTAGGCATGCGCATCCCAAAAAACCTGCGCATGCGCATCCCAAAAAACCTGCGCATGCGCATCCCAAAAAACCTGCGCATGCGCATCCCACAAAACCTGCGTATGCGCATCCCACAAAACCTCGCACGTGTTTTTACTCGACTAGCCTGCGGGATGCATCCTCTCGCACGTGTTTTTGCTCGACTAGCCATGCGCATCCCAAAAAACCTGCACATGCGCATCCCAAAAAACCTGCGCATGCGCATCCCACAAAACCAGCGCATGCGCATCCCACAAAACCTCGCACGTGTTTTTACTCGACTAGCCTGCGGGATGCATCCTCTCGCACGTGTTTTTGCTCGGCTAGCCTGCGGGATGCATCCTCTCGCACGTGTTTTTGCTCGACTAGCCATGCGCATCCCAAAAAACCTGCGCATGCGCATCCCAAAAAACCTGCGCATGCGCATCCCACAAAACCTCGCACGTGTTTGTGCTCGACTAGCCTGCGGGATGCATCCTTTCGCACGTGTTTTTACTCGACTAGCCTGCGGGATGCATCCTCTCGCACGTGTTTTTGCTCGACTAACCTGCGGGATGCATCCTCTCGCACGTGTTTGTGCTCGACTAGCCTGCGGGATGCATCCTCTCGCACGTGTTTTTGCTCGACTAGCCTGCGGGATGCATCCTCTCGCATGTGTTTTTGCTCGACTAGCCTGCGGGATGCATCATCTCGCACGTGTTTTTGCTCGACTAGCCTGCGGGATGCATCCTCTCGCACGTGTTTTTGCTCGACTAGGCATGCGCATCCCAAAAAACCTGCGCATGCGCATCCCAAAAAACCTGCGCAAGCGCATCCCACAAAACCTGCGCATGCGCATCCCACAAAACCTCGCACGTGTTTTTACTCGACTAGCCTGCGGGATGCATCCTCTCGCACCTGTTTTTGCTCGACTAGCCTGCGGGATGCATCCTCTCGCACGTGTTTTTGCTCGACTAGCCTGCGGGATGCATCCTCTCGCACGTGTTTGTGCTCGACTAGCCTGCGGGATGCATCCTCTCGCACGTGTTTTTACTCGACTAGCCTGCGGGATGCATCCTCTCGCACGTGTTTTTGCTCGACTAGCCTGCGGGATGCATCCTCTCGCACGTGTTTTTGCTCGACTAGCCTGCGCGATGCATCCTCTCGCACGTGTTTTTACTCGACTAGCCTGCGGGATGCATCCTCTCGCACGTGTTTTTACTCGACTACCCTGCGGGATGCATCCTCTCGCACGTGTTTTTGCTCGACTAGCCATGCGCATCCCAAAAAACCTGCGCATGCGCATCCCAAAAAACCTGCGCATGCGCATCCCAAAAAACCTGCGCATGCGCATCCCACAAAACCTGCGCATGCGCATCCCACAAAACCTCGCACGTGTTTTTACTCGACTAGCCTGCGGGATGCATCCTCTCGCACGTGTTTTTACTCGACTAGCCTGCGGGATGCATCCTCTCGCACGTGTTTTTGCTCGACTAGCCTGCGGGATGCATCCTCTCGCACGTGTTTTTGCTCGACTAGCCTGCGGGATGCATCCTCTCGCACGAGTTTTTACTCGACTAGGCTGCGGGATGCATCCTCTCGCACGTGTTTTTACTCGACTACCCTGCGGGCTGCATCCTCTCGCACGTGTTTTTGCTCGACTAGCCATGCGCATCCCAAAAAACCTGCGCATGCGCATCCCAAAAAACCTGCGCATGCGCATCCCAAAAAACCTGCGCATGCGCATCCCACAAAACCTGCGTATGCGCATCCCACAAAACCTCGCACGTGTTTTTACTCGACTAGCCTGCGGGATGCATCCTCTCGCACGTGTTTTTACTCGACTAGCCTGCGGGATGCATCCTCTCGCACGTGTTTTTGCTCGACTAGCCATGCGCATCCCAAAAAACCTGCGCATGCGCATCCCAAAAAACCTGCGCATGCGCATCCCAAAAAACCTGCGCATGCGCATCCCAAAAAACCTGCGCATGCGCATCCCACAAAACCTGCGCATGCGCATCCCACAAAACCTCGCACGTGTTTTTACTCGACTAGCCTGCGGGATGCATCCTCTCGCACGTGTTGTTACTCGACTAGCCTGCGGGATGCATCCTCTCGCACGTGTTTTTACTCGACTACCCTGCGGGATGCATCCTCTCGCATGTGTTTTTGCTCGACTAGCCTGCGGGATGCATCCTCTCGCACGTGTTTTTGCTCGACTAGCCTGCGGGATGCATCCTCTCGCACGTGTTTTTGCTCGACTAGGCATGCGCATCCCAAAAAACCTGCGCATGCGCATCCCAAAAAACCTGCGCATGCGCATCCCACAAAACCTGCGCATGCGCATCCCACAAAACCTCGCACGTGTTTTTACTCGACTAGCCTGCGGGATGCATCCTCTCGCACGTGTTTTTGCTCGACTAGCCATGCGCATCCCAAAAAACCTGCGCATGCGCATCCCAAAAAACCTGCGCATGCGCATCCCACAAAACCTGCGCATGCGCATCCCACAAAACCTCGCACGTGTTTTTACTCGACTAGCCTGCGGGATGCATCCTTTCGCACGTGTTTTTACTCGACTAGCCTGCGGGATGCATCCTCTCGCACGTGTTTTTGCTCGACTAGCCTGCGGGATGCATCCTCTCGCACGTGTTTTTGCTCGACTAGCCTGCGGGATGCATCCTCTCGCACGTGTTTTTGCTCGACTAGGCATGCGCATCCCAAAAACCTGCGCATGCGCATCCCACAAAACCTCGCACGTGTTTTTACACGACTAGCCTGCGGGATGCATCCTCTCGCACGTGTTTTTGCTCGACTAGCCTGCGGGATGCATCCTCTCGCACGTGTTTGTGCTCGACTAGCCTGCGGGATGCATCCTCTCGCACGTGTTTTTACTCGACTAGCCTGCGGGATGCATCCTCTCGCATGTGTTTTTGCTCGACTAGCCTGCGGGATGCATCCTCTCGCACGTGTTTTTGCTCGACTAGCCTGCGGGATGCATCCTCTCGCACGTGTTTTTGCTCGACTAGGCATGCGCATCCCAAAAAACCTGCGCATGCGCATCCCAAAAAACCTGCGCATGCGCATCCCACAAAACCTGCGCATGCGCATCCCACAAAACCTCGCACGTGTTTTTACTCGACTAGCCTGCGGGATGCATCCTCTCGCACGTGTTTTTGCTCGACTAGCCATGCGCATCCCAAAAAACCTGCGCATGCGCATCCCAAAAAATCTGCGCATGCGCATCCCACAAAACCTGCGCATGCGCATCCCACAAAACCTCGCACGTGTTTGTGCTCGACTAGCCTGCGGGATGCATCCTCTCGCACGTGTTTTTGCTCGACTAGCCTGCGGGATGCATCCTCTCGCACCTGTTTTTGCTCGACTAGCCTGCGGGATGCATCCTCTCGCACGTGTTTTTGCTCGACTAGCCTGCGGGATGCATCCTCTCGCACGTGTTTGTGCTCGACTAGCCTGCGGGATGCATCCTCTCGCACGTGTTTTTACTCGACTAGCCTGCGGGATGCATCCTCTCGCACGTGTTTTTGCTCGACTAGCCTGCGGGATGCATCCTCTCGCACGTGTTTTTGCTCGACTAGCCTGCGCGATGCATCCTCTCGCACGTGTTTTTACTCGACTAGCCTGCGGGATGCATCCTCTCGCACGTGTTTTTACTCGACTACCCTGCGGGATGCATCCTCTCGCACGTGTTTTTGCTCGACTAGCCATGCGCATCCCAAAAAACCTGCGCATGCGCATCCCAAAAAACCTGCGCATGCGCATACCACAAAACCTGCGCATGCGCATCCCACAAAACCTCGCACGTGTTTGTGCTCGACTAGCCTGCGGGATGCATCCTTTCGCACGTGTTTTTACTCGACTAGCCTGCGGGATGCATCCTCTCGCACGTGTTTTTGCTCGACTAGGCATGCGCATCCCAAAAAACCTGCGCATGCGCATCCCAAAAAACCTGCGCATGCGCATCCCACAAAACCTGCGCATGCGCATCCCACAAAACCTCGCACGTGTTTTTACTCGACTAGCCTGCGGGATGCATCCTCTCGCACGTGTTTTTACTCGACTAGCCTGCGGGATGCATCCTCTCGCACGTGTTTTTGCTCGACTAGCCTGCGGGATGCATCCTCTCGCACGTGTTTTTGCTCGACTAGCCTGCGGGATGCATCCTCTCGCACGAGTTTTTACTCGACTAGCCTGCGGGATGCATCCTCTCGCACGTGTTTTTACTCGACTACCCTGCGGGATGCATCCTCTCGCACGTGTTTTTGCTCGACTAGCCATGCGCATCCCAAAAAACCTGCGCATGCGCATCCCAAAAAACCTGCGCATGCGCATCCCACAAAACCTGCGTATGCGCATCCCACAAAACCTCGCACGTGTTTTTACTCGACTAGCCTGCGGGATGCATCCTCTCGCACGTGTTTTTGCTCGACTAGCCATGCGCATCCCAAAAAACCTGCGCATGCGCATCCCAAAAAACCTGCGCATGCGCATCCCAAAAAACCTGCGCATGCGCATCCCACAAAACCTGCGCATGCGCATCCCACAAAACCTCGCACGTGTTTTTACTCGACTAGCCTGCGGGATGCATCCTCTCGCACGTGTTTTTACTCGACTAGCCTGCGGGATGCATCCTCTCGCACGTGTTTTTGCTCGACTAGCCTGCGGGATGCATCCTCTCGCACGAGTTTTTACTCGACTAGCCTGCGGGATGCATCCTCTCGCACGTGTTTTTACTCGACTACCCTGCGGGATGCATCCTCTCGCACGTGTTTTTGCTCGACTAGCCATGCGCATCCCAAAAAACCTGCGCATGCGCATCCCAAAAAACCTGCGCATGCGCATCCCACAAAACCTGCGTATGCGCATCCCACAAAACCTCGCACGTGTTTTTACTCGACTAGCCTGCGGGATGCATCCTCTCGCACGTGTTTTTACTCGACTAGCCTGCGGGATGCATCCTCTCGCACGTGTTTTTGCTCGACTAGCCATGCGCATCCCAAAAAACCTGCGCATGCGCATCCCAAAAAACCTGCGCATGCGCATCCCAAAAAACCTGCGCATGCGCATCCCACAAAACCTGCGCATGCGCATCCCACAAAACCTCGCACGTGTTTTTACTCGACTAGCCTGCGGGATGCATCCTCTCGCACGTGTTTTTACTCGACCAGCCTGCGGGATGCATCCTCTCGCACGTGTTTTTGCTCGACTACCCTGCGGGATGCATCCTCTCGCACGTGTTTTTGCTCGACTAGCCTGCGGGATGCATCCTCTCGCACGTGTTGTTACTCGACTAGCCTGCGGGATGCATCCTCTCGCACGTGTTTTTACTCGACTACCCTGCGGGATGCATCCTCTCGCACGTGTTTTTGCTCGACTTGCCATGCGCATCCCAAAAAACCTGCGCATGCGCATCCCACAAAACCTGCGTATGCGCATCCCACAAAACCTCGCACGTGTTTTTACTCGACTAGCCTGCGGGATGCATCCTCTCGCACGTGTTTTTACTCGACTAGCCTGCGGGATGCATCCTCTCGCACGTGTTTTTGCTCGACTAGCCATGCGCATCCCAAAAAACCTGCACATGCGCATCCCAAAAAACCTGCGCATGCGCATCCCACAAAACCAGCGCATGCGCATCCCACAAAACCTCGCACGTGTTTTTACTCGACTAGCCTGCGGGATGCATCCTTTCGCACGTGTTTTTACTCGACTAGCCTGCGGGATGCATCCTCTCGCACGTGTTTTTGCTCGACTAACCTGCGGGATGCATCCTCTCGCACGTGTTTGTGCTCGACTAGCCTGCGGGATGCATCCTCTCGCACGTGTTTTTGCTCGACTAGCCTGCGGGATGCATCCTCTCGCATGTGTTTTTGCTCGACTAGCCTGCGGGATGCATCATCTCGCACGTGTTTTTGCTCGACTAGCCTGCGGGATGCATCCTCTCGCACGTGTTTTTGCTCGACTAGGCATGCGCATCCCAAAAAACCTGCGCATGCGCATCCCAAAAAACCTGCGCATGCGCATCCCAAAAAACCTGCGCATGCGCATCCCACAAAACCTGCGTATGCGCATCCCACAAAACCTCGCACGTGTTTTTACTCGACTAGCCTGCGGGATGCATCCTCTCGCACGTGTTTTTGCTCGACTAGCCATGCGCATCCCAAAAAACCTGCACATGCGCATCCCAAAAAACCTGCGCATGCGCATCCCACAAAACCAGCGCATGCGCATCCCACAAAACCTCGCACGTGTTTTTACTCGACTAGCCTGCGGGATGCATCCTCTCGCACGTGTTTTTGCTCGGCTAGCCTGCGGGATGCATCCTCTCGCACGTGTTTTTGCTCGACTAGCCATGCGCATCCCAAAAAACCTGCGCATGCGCATCCCAAAAAACCTGCGCATGCGCATCCCACAAAACCTCGCACGTGTTTGTGCTCGACTAGCCTGCGGGATGCATCCTTTCGCACGTGTTTTTACTCGACTAGCCTGCGGGATGCATCCTCTCGCACGTGTTTTTGCTCGACTAACCTGCGGGATGCATCCTCTCGCACGTGTTTGTGCTCGACTAGCCTGCGGGATGCATCCTCTCGCACGTGTTTTTGCTCGACTAGCCTGCGGGATGCATCCTCTCGCATGTGTTTTTGCTCGACTAGCCTGCGGGATGCATCATCTCGCACGTGTTTTTGCTCGACTAGCCTGCGGGATGCATCCTCTCGCACGTGTTTTTGCTCGACTAGGCATGCGCATCCCAAAAAACCTGCGCATGCGCATCCCAAAAAACCTGCGCAAGCGCATCCCACAAAACCTGCGCATGCGCATCCCACAAAACCTCGCACGTGTTTTTACTCGACTAGCCTGCGGGATGCATCCTCTCGCACCTGTTTTTGCTCGACTAGCCTGCGGGATGCATCCTCTCGCACGTGTTTTTGCTCGACTAGCCTGCGGGATGCATCCTCTCGCACGTGTTTGTGCTCGACTAGCCTGCGGGATGCATCCTCTCGCACGTGTTTTTACTCGACTAGCCTGCGGGATGCATCCTCTCGCACGTGTTTTTGCTCGACTAGCCTGCGGGATGCATCCTCTCGCACGTGTTTTTGCTCGACTAGCCTGCGCGATGCATCCTCTCGCACGTGTTTTTACTCGACTAGCCTGCGGGATGCATCCTCTCGCACGTGTTTTTACTCGACTACCCTGCGGGATGCATCCTCTCGCACGTGTTTTTGCTCGACTAGCCATGCGCATCCCAAAAAACCTGCGCATGCGCATCCCAAAAAACCTGCGCATGCGCATCCCAAAAAACCTGCGCATGCGCATCCCACAAAACCTGCGCATGCGCATCCCACAAAACCTCGCACGTGTTTTTACTCGACTAGCCTGCGGGATGCATCCTCTCGCACGTGTTTTTACTCGACTAGCCTGCGGGATGCATCCTCTCGCACGTGTTTTTGCTCGACTAGCCTGCGGGATGCATCCTCTCGCACGTGTTTTTGCTCGACTAGCCTGCGGGATGCATCCTCTCGCACGAGTTTTTACTCGACTAGGCTGCGGGATGCATCCTCTCGCACGTGTTTTTACTCGACTACCCTGCGGGCTGCATCCTCTCGCACGTGTTTTTGCTCGACTAGCCATGCGCATCCCAAAAAAACCTGCGCATGCGCATCCCAAAAAACCTGCGCATGCGCATCCCAAAAAACCTGCGCATGCGCATCCCACAAAACCTGCGTATGCGCATCCCACAAAACCTCGCACGTGTTTTTACTCGACTAGCCTGCGGGATGCATCCTCTCGCACGTGTTTTTACTCGACTAGCCTGCGGGATGCATCCTCTCGCACGTGTTTTTGCTCGACTAGCCATGCGCATCCCAAAAAACCTGCGCATGCGCATCCCAAAAAACCTGCGCATGCGCATCCCAAAAAACCTGCGCATGCGCATCCCACAAAACCTGCGCATGCGCATCCCACAAAACCTCGCACGTGTTTTTACTCGACTAGCCTGCGGGATGCATCCTCTCGCACGTGTTGTTACTCGACTAGCCTGCGGGATGCATCCTCTCGCACGTGTTTTTACTCGACTACCCTGCGGGATGCATCCTCTCGCACGTGTTTTTGCTCGACTTGCCATGCGCATCCCAAAAAACCTGCGCATGCGCATCCCACAAAACCTGCGTATGCGCATCCCACAAAACCTCGCACGTGTTTTTACTCGACTAGCCTGCGGGATGCATCCTCTCGCACGTGTTTTTACTCGACTAGCCTGCGGGATGCATCCTCTCGCACGTGTTTTTGCTCGACTAGCCATGCGCATCCCAAAAAACCTGCACATGCGCATCCCAAAAAACCTGCGCATGCGCATCCCACAAAACCAGCGCATGCGCATCCCACAAAACCTCGCACGTGTTTTTACTCGACTAGCCTGCGGGATGCATCCTCTCGCACGTGTTTTTGCTCGGCTAGCCTGCGGGATGCATCCTCTCGCACGTGTTTTTGCTCGACTAGCCATGCGCATCCCAAAAAACCTGCGCATGCGCATCCCAAAAAACCTGCGCATGCGCATCCCACAAAACCTCGCACGTGTTTGTGCTCGACTAGCCTGCGGGATGCATCCTTTCGCACGTGTTTTTACTCGACTAGCCTGCGGGATGCATCCTCTCGCACGTGTTTTTGCTCGACTAACCTGCGGGATGCATCCTCTCGCACGTGTTTGTGCTCGACTAGCCTGCGGGATGCATCCTCTCGCACGTGTTTTTGCTCGACTAGCCTGCGGGTAGCATCCTCTCGCATGTGTTTTTGCTCGACTAGCCTGCGGGATGCATCATCTCGCACGTGTTTTTGCTCGACTAGCCTGCGGGATGCATCCTCTCGCACGTGTTTTTGCTCGACTAGGCATGCGCATCCCAAAAAACCTGCGCATGCGCATCCCAAAAAACCTGCGCATGCGCATCCCAAAAAACCTGCGCATGCGCATCCCACAAAACCTGCGTATGCGCATCCCACAAAACCTCGCACGTGTTTTTACTCGACTAGCCTGCGGGATGCATCCTCTCGCACGTGTTTTTACTCGACTAGCCTGCGGGATGCATCCTCTCGCACGTGTTTTTGCTCGACTAGCCATGCGCATCCCAAAAAACCTGCACATGCGCATCCCAAAAAACCTGCGCATGCGCATCCCACAAAACCAGCGCATGCGCATCCCACAAAACCTCGCACGTGTTTTTACTCGACTAGCCTGCGGGATGCATCCTCTCGCACGTGTTTTTGCTCGGCTAGCCTGCGGGATGCATCCTCTCGCACGTGTTTTTGCTCGACTAGCCATGCGCATCCCAAAAAACCTGCGCATGCGCATCCCAAAAAACCTGCGCATGCGCATCCCACAAAACCTCGCACGTGTTTGTGCTCGACTAGCCTGCGGGATGCATCCTTTCGCACGTGTTTTTACTCGACTAGCCTGCGGGATGCATCCTCTCGCACGTGTTTTTGCTTGACTAACCTGCGGGATGCATCCTCTCGCACGTGTTTGTGCTCGACTAGCCTGCGGGATGCATCCTCTCGCACGTGTTTTTGCTCGACTAGCCTGCGGGATGCATCCTCTCGCATGTGTTTTTGCTCGACTAGCCTGCGGGATGCATCATCTCGCACGTGTTTTTGCTCGACTAGCCTGTGGGATGCATCCTCTCGCACGTGTTTTTGCTCGACTAGGCATGCGCATCCCAAAAAACCTGCGCATGCGCATCCCAAACAACCTGCGCATGCGCATCCCACAAAACCTGCGCATGCGCATCCCACAAAACCTCGCACGTGTTTTTACTCGACTAGCCTGCGGGATGCATCCTCTCGCACCTGTTTTTGCTCGACTAGCCTGCGGGATGCATCCTCTCGCACGTGTTTTTGCTCGACTAGCCTGCGGGATGCATCCTCTCGCACGTGTTTGTGCTCGACTAGCCTGCGGGATGCATCCTCTCGCACGTGTTTTTACTCGACTAGCCTGCGGGATGCATCCTCTCGCACGTGTTTTTGCTCGACTAGCCATGCGCATCCCAAAAAATCTGCGCATGCGCATCCCACAAAACCTCGCACGTGTTTGTGCTCGACTAGCCTGCGGGATGCATCCTTTCGCACGTGTTTTTACTCGACTAGCCTGCGGGATGCATCCCCTCGCACGTGTTTTTGCTCTACTAGCCATGCGCATCCCAAAAAACCTGCGCATGCGCATCCCAAAAAATTTGCGCATGCGCATCCCACAAAACCTGCGCATGCGCATCCCACAAAACCTCGCACGTGTTTGTGCTCGACTAGCCTGCGGGATGCATCCTCTCGCACGTGTTTTTACTCGACTAGCCTGCGGGATGCATCCTCTCGCACGTGTTTTTGCTCGACTAGCCATGCGCATCCCAAAATCTGCACATGCGCATCCCAAAAAACCTGCGCATGCGCATCCCACAAAACCTGCGCATGCGCATCCCACAAAACCTCGCACGTGTTTTTACTCGACTAGCCTGCGGGATGCATCCTCTCGCACGTGTTTTTGCTCGGCTAGCCTGCGGGATACATCCTCTCGCACGTGTTTTTGCTCGACTAGCCATGCGCATCCCAAAAACCTGCGCATGCGCATCCCACAAAACCTGCGCATGCGCATCCCACAAAACCTCGCACGTGTTTGTGCTCGACTAGCCTGCGGGGTGCATCCTTTCGCACGTGTTTTTACTCGACTAGCCTGCGGGATGCATCCTCTCGCACGTGTTTTTGCTCTACTAGCCATGCGCATCCCAAAAAACCTGCGCATGCGCATCCCAAAAAATTTGCGCATGCGCATCCCACAAAACCTGCGCATGCGCATCCCACAAAACCTCGCACGTGTTTGTGCTCGACTAGCCTGCGGGATGCATCCTCTCGCACGTGTTTTTGCTCGACTAGCCTGCGGGATGCATCCTCTCGCACGTGTTTGTGCTCGACTAGCCTGCGGGATGCATCCTCTCGCACGTGTTTTTACTCGACTAGCCTGCGGGATGCATCCTCTTGCACGTGTTTTTGCTCGACTAGCCTGCGGGATGCATCCTCTCGCACGTGTTTTTGCTCGACTAGCCATGCGCATCCCAAAAAACCTGCGCATGCGCATCCCAAAAAACCTGCGCATGCGCATCCCACAAAACCTGCGTATGCGCATCCCACAAAACCTCGCACGTGTTTGTGCTCGACTAGCCTGCGGGATGCATCCTCTCGCACGTGTTTTTGCTCGACTAGCCTGCGGGATGCATCCTCTCGCACATGTTTGTGCTCGGCTAGCCTGCGGGATGCATCCTTTCGCACGTGTTTTTACTCGACTAGCCTGCGGGATGCATCCTCTCGCACGTGTTTTTGCTCGACTAGCCATGCGCATCCCAAAAAACCTGCGCATGCGCATCCCAAAAAACCTGCGCATGCGCATCCCAAAAAACCTGCGCATGCGCATCCCACAAAACCTGCGCATGCGCATCCCACAAAACCTCGCACGTGTTTTTACTCGACTAGCCTGCGGGATGCATCCTCTCGCACGTGTTTTTACTCGACTAGCCTGCGGGATGCATCCTCTCGCACGTGTTTTTGCTCGACTAGCCTGCGGGATGCATCCTCTCGCACGTGTTTTTGCTCGACTAGCCTGCGGGATGCATCCTCTCGCACGAGTTTTTACTCGACTAGCCTGCGGGATGCATCCTCTCGCACGTGTTTTTACTCGACTACCCTGCGGGATGCATCCTCTCGCACGTGTTTTTGCTCGACTAGCCATGCGCATCCCAAAAAACCTGCGCATGCGCATCCCAAAAAACCTGCGCATGCGCATCCCACAAAACCTGCGTATGCGCATCCCACAAAACCTCGCACGTGTTTTTACTCGACTAGCCTGCGGGATGCATCCTCTCGCACGTGTTTTTACTCGACTAGCCTGCGGGATGCATCCTCTCGCACGTGTTTTTGCTCGACTAGCCATGCGCATCCCAAAAAACCTGCGCATGCGCATCCCAAAAAACCTGCGCATGCGCATCCCAAAAAACCTGCGCATGCGCATCCCACAAAACCTGCGCATGCGCATCCCACAAAACCTCGCACGTGTTTTTACTCGACTAGCCTGCGGGATGCATCCTCTCGCACGTGTTTTTACTCGACCAGCCTGCGGGATGCATCCTCTCGCACGTGTTTTTGCTCGACTACCCTGCGGGATGCATCCTCTCGCACATGTTTTTGCTCGACTAGCCTGCGGGATGCATCCTCTCGCACGTGTTGTTACTCGACTAGCCTGCGGGATGCATCCTCTCGCACGTGTTTTTACTCGACTACCCTGCGGGATGCATCCTCTCGCACGTGTTTTTGCTCGACTTGCCATGCGCATCCCAAAAAACCTGCGCATGCGCATCCCACAAAACCTGCGTATGCGCATCCCACAAAACCTCGCACGTGTTTTTACTCGACTAGCCTGCGGGATGCATCCTCTCGCACGTGTTTTTACTCGACTAGCCTGCGGGATGCATCCTCTCGCACGTGTTTTTGCTCGACTAGCCATGCGCATCCCAAAAAACCAGCACATGCGCATCCCAAAAAACCTGCGCATGCGCATCCCACAAAACCAGCGCATGCGCATCCCACAAAACCTCGCACGTGTTTTTACTCGACTAGCCTGCGGGATGCATCCTCTCGCACGTGTTTTTGCTCGGCTAGCCTGCGGGATGCATCCTCTCGCACGTGTTTTTGCTCGACTAGCCATGCGCATCCCAAAAAACCTGCGCATGCGCATCCCAAAAAACCTGCGCATGCGCATCCCACAAAACCTCGCACGTGTTTGTGCTCGACTAGCCTGCGGGATGCATCCTTTCGCACGTGTTTTTACTCGACTAGCCTGCGGGATGCATCCTCTCGCACGTGTTTTTGCTCGACTAACCTGCGGGATGCATCCTCTCGCACGTGTTTGTGCTCGACTAGCCTGCGGGATGCATCCTCTCGCACGTGTTTTTACTCGACTAGCCTGCGGGATGCATCCTCTCGCACGTGTTTTTGCTCGACTAGCCATGCGCATCCCAAAAAATCTGCGCATGCGCATCCCACAAAACCTCGCACGTGTTTGTGCTCGACTAGCCTGCGGGATGCATCCTTTCGCACGTGTTTTTACTCGACTAGCCTGCGGGATGCATCCCCTCGCACGTGTTTTTGCTCTACTAGCCATGCGCATCCCAAAAAACCTGCGCATGCGCATCCCAAAAAATTTGCGCATGCGCATCCCACAAAACCTGCGCATGCGCATCCCACAAAACCTCGCACGTGTTTGTGCTCGACTAGCCTGCGGGATGCATCCTCTCGCACGTGTTTTTACTCGACTAGCCTGCGGGATGCATCCTCTCGCACGTGTTTTTGCTCGACTAGCCATGCGCATCCCAAAATCTGCACATGCGCATCCCACAAAACCTGCGCATGCGCATCCCACAAAACCTGCGCATGCGCATCCCACAAAACCTCGCACGTGTTTTTACTCGACTAGCCTGCGGGATGCATCCTCTCGCACGTGTTTTTGCTCGACTAGCCATGCGCATCCCAAAAAACCTGCGCATGCGCATCCCAAAAAACCTGCGCATGCGCATCCCACAAAACCTGCGTATGCGCATCCCACAAAACCTCGCACGTGTTTTTACTCGACTAGCCTGCGGGATGCATCCTCTCGCACGTGTTTTTACTCGACTAGCCTGCGGGATGCATCCTCTCGCATGTGTTTTTGCTCGACTAGCCATGCGCATCCCAAAAAACCTGCGCATGCGCATCCCAAAAAACCTGCGCATGCGCATCCCAAAAAACCTGCGCATGCGCATCCCACAAAACCTGCGCATGCGCATCCCACAAAACCTCGCACGTGTTTTTACTCGACTAGCCTGCGGGATGCATCCTCTCGCACGTGTTTTTACTCGACCAGCCTGCGGGATGCATCCTCTCGCACATGTTTTTGCTCGACTAGCCTGCGGGATGCATCCTCTCGCACGTGTTGTTACTCGACTAGCCTGCGGGATGCATCCTCTCGCACGTGTTTTTACTCGACTACCCTGCGGGATGCATCCTCTCGCACGTGTTTTTGCTCGACTTGCCATGCGCATCCCAAAAAACCTGCGCATGCGCATCCCACAAAACCTGCGTATGCGCATCCCACAAAACCTCGCACGTGTTTTTACTCGACTAGCCTGCGGGATGCATCCTCTCGCACGTGTTTTTACTCGACTAGCCTGCGGGATGCATCCTCTCGCACGTGTTTTTGCTCGACTAGCCATGCGCATCCCAAAAAACCAGCACATGCGCATCCCAAAAAACCTGCGCATGCGCATCCCACAAAACCAGCGCATGCGCATCCCACAAAACCTCGCACGTGTTTTTACTCGACTAGCCTGCGGGATGCATCCTCTCGCACGTGTTTTTGCTCGGCTAGCCTGCGGGATGCATCCTCTCGCACGTGTTTTTGCTCGACTAGCCATGCGCATCCCAAAAAACCTGCGCATGCGCATCCCACAAAACCTCGCACGTGTTTGTGCTCGACTAGCCTGCGGGATGCATCCTTTCGCACGTGTTTTTACTCGACTAGCCTGCGGGATGCATCCTCTCGCACGTGTTTTTGCTCGACTAACCTGCGGGATGCATCCTCTCGCACGTGTTTGTGCTCGACTAGCCTGCGGGATGCATCCTCTCGCACGTGTTTTTACTCGACTAGCCTGCGGGATGCATCCTCTCGCACGTGTTTTTGCTCGACTAGCCATGCGCATCCCAAAAAATCTGCGCATGCGCATCCCACAAAACCTCGCACGTGTTTGTGCTCGACTAGCCTGCGGGATGCATCCTTTCGCACGTGTTTTTACTCGACTAGCCTGCGGGATGCATCCCCTCGCACGTGTTTTTGCTCTACTAGCCATGCGCATCCCAAAAAACCTGCGCATGCGCATCCCAAAAAATTTGCGCATGCGCATCCCACAAAACCTGCGCATGCGCATCCCACAAAACCTCGCACGTGTTTGTGCTCGACTAGCCTGCGGGATGCATCCTCTCGCACGTGTTTTTACTCGACTAGCCTGCGGGATGCATCCTCTCGCACGTGTTTTTGCTCGACTAGCCATGCGCATCCCAAAATCTGCACATGCGCATCCCACAAAACCTGCGCATGCGCATCCCACAAAACCTGCGCATGCGCATCCCACAAAACCTCGCACGTGTTTTTACTCGACTAGCCTGCGGGATGCATCCTCTCGCACGTGTTTTTGCTCGACTAGCCATGCGCATCCCAAAAAACCTGCGCATGCGCATCCCAAAAAACCTGCGCATGCGCATCCCACAAAACCTGCGTATGCGCATCCCACAAAACCTCGCACGTGTTTTTACTCGACTAGCCTGCGGGATGCATCCTCTCGCACGTGTTTTTACTCGACTAGCCTGCGGGATGCATCCTCTCGCACGTGTTTTTGCTCGACTAGCCATGCGCATCCCAAAAAACCTGCGCATGCGCATCCCAAAAAACCTGCGCATGCGCATCCCAAAAAACCTGCGCATGCGCATCCCACAAAACCTGCGCATGCGCATCCCACAAAACCTGCGCATGCGCATCCCACAAAACCTCGCACGTGTTTTTACTCGACTAGCCTGCGGGATGCATCCTCTCGCACGTGTTTTTACTCGACCAGCCTGCGGGATGCATCCTCTCGCACGTGTTTTTGCTCGACTACCCTGCGGGATGCATCCTCTCGCACATGTTTTTGCTCGACTAGCCTGCGGGATGCATCCTCTCGCACGTGTTGTTACTCGACTAGCCTGCGGGATGCATCCTCTCGCACGTGTTTTTACTCGACTACCCTGCGGGATGCATCCTCTCGCACGTGTTTTTGCTCGACTTGCCATGCGCATCCCAAAAAACCTGCGCATGCGCATCCCACAAAACCTGCGTATGCGCATCCCACAAAACCTCGCACGTGTTTTTACTCGACTAGCCTGCGGGATGCATCCTCTCGCACGTGTTTTTACTCGACTAGCCTGCGGGATGCATCCTCTCGCACGTGTTTTTGCTCGACTAGCCATGCGCATCCCAAAAAACCAGCACATGCGCATCCCAAAAAACCTGCGCATGCGCATCCCACAAAACCAGCGCATGCGCATCCCACAAAACCTCGCACGTGTTTTTACTCGACTAGCCTGCGGGATGCATCCTCTCGCACGTGTTTTTGCTCGACTAGCCTGCGGGATGCATCCTCTCGCACGTGTTTTTACTCGACTAGCCTGCGGGATGCATCCTCTCGCACGTGTTTTTGCTCGACTAGCCTGCGGGATGCATCCTCTCGCACGTGTTTTTGCTCGACTAGCCTGCGCGATGCATCCTCTCGCACGTGTTTTTACTCGACTAGCCTGCGGGATGCATCCTCTCGCACGTGTTTTTACTCGACTACCCTGCGGGATGCATCCTCTCGCACGTGTTTTTGCTCGACTAGCCATGCGCATCCCAAAAAACCTGCGCATGCGCATCCCAAAAAACCTGCGCATGCGCATCCCAAAAAACCTGCGCATGCGCATCCCACAAAACCTGCGCATGCGCATCCCACAAAACCTCGCACGTGTTTGTGCTCGACTAGCCTGCGGGATGCATCCTTTCGCACGTGTTTTTACTCGACTAGCCTGCGGGATGCATCCTCTCGCACGTGTTTTTGCTCGACTAGCCTGCGGGATGCATCCTCTCGCACGTGTTTGTGCTCGACTAGCCTGCGGGATGCATCCTCTCGCACGTGTTTTTACTCGACTAGCCTGCGGGATGCATCCTCTCGCACGTGTTTTTGCTCGACTAGCCATGCGCATCCCAAAAAATCTGCGCATGCGCATCCCACAAAACCTCGCACGTGTTTGTGCTCGACTAGCCTGCGGGATGCATCCTTTCGCACGTGTTTTTACTCGACTAGCCTGCGGGATGCATCCCCTCGCACGTGTTTTTGCTCTACTAGCCATGCGCATCCCAAAAAACCTGCGCATGCGCATCCCAAAAAATTTGCGCATGCGCATCCCACAAAACCTGCGCATGCGCATCCCACAAAACCTCGCACGTGTTTGTGCTCGACTAGCCTGCGGGATGCATCCTCTCGCACGTGTTTTTACTCGACTAGCCTGCGGGATGCATCCTCTCGCACGTGTTTTTGCTCGACTAGCCATGCGCATCCCAAAATCTGCACATGCGCATCCCACAAAACCTGCGCATGCGCATCCCACAAAACCTGCGCATGCGCATCCCACAAAACCTCGCACGTGTTTTTACTCGACTAGCCTGCGGGATGCATCCTCTCGCACGTGTTTTTGCTCGACTAGCCATGCGCATCCCAAAAAACCTGCGCATGCGCATCCCAAAAAACCTGCGCATGCGCATCCCACAAAACCTGCGTATGCGCATCCCACAAAACCTCGCACGTGTTTTTACTCGACTAGCCTGCGGGATGCATCCTCTCGCACGTGTTTTTACTCGACTAGCCTGCGGGATGCATCCTCTCGCACGTGTTTTTGCTCGACTAGCCATGCGCATCCCAAAAAACCTGCGCATGCGCATCCCAAAAAACCTGCGCATGCGCATCCCAAAAAACCTGCGCATGCGCATCCCACAAAACCTGCGCATGCGCATCCCACAAAACCTCG
This sequence comes from Lasioglossum baleicum, assembly GCF_051020765.1. NCBI lineage: Eukaryota > Metazoa > Arthropoda > Insecta > Hymenoptera > Halictidae > Lasioglossum > Lasioglossum baleicum. The sequence continues at coordinate 207,266 of NW_027469270.1, forward strand.
CACGTGTTTTTACTCGACTAGCCTGCGGGATGCATCCTCTCGCACGTGTTTTTACTCGACCAGCCTGCGGGATGCATCCTCTCGCACGTGTTTTTGCTCGACTACCCTGCGGGATGCATCCTCTCGCACATGTTTTTGCTCGACTAGCCTGCGGGATGCATCCTCTCGCACGTGTTGTTACTCGACTAGCCTGCGGGATGCATCCTCTCGCACGTGTTTTTACTCGACTACCCTGCGGGATGCATCCTCTCGCACGTGTTTTTGCTCGACTTGCCATGCGCATCCCAAAAAACCTGCGCATGCGCATCCCACAAAACCTGCGTATGCGCATCCCACAAAACCTCGCACGTGTTTTTACTCGACTAGCCTGCGGGATGCATCCTCTCGCACGTGTTTTTACTCGACTAGCCTGCGGGATGCATCCTCTCGCACGTGTTTTTGCTCGACTAGCCATGCGCATCCCAAAAAACCAGCACATGCGCATCCCAAAAAACCTGCGCATGCGCATCCCACAAAACCAGCGCATGCGCATCCCACAAAACCTCGCACGTGTTTTTACTCGACTAGCCTGCGGGATGCATCCTCTCGCACGTGTTTTTGCTCGACTAGCCTGCGGGATGCATCCTCTCGCACGTGTTTTTACTCGACTAGCCTGCGGGATGCATCCTCTCGCACGTGTTTTTGCTCGACTAGCCTGCGGGATGCATCCTCTCGCACGTGTTTTTGCTCGACTAGCCTGCGCGATGCATCCTCTCGCACGTGTTTTTACTCGACTAGCCTGCGGGATGCATCCTCTCGCACGTGTTTTTACTCGACTACCCTGCGGGATGCATCCTCTCGCACGTGTTTTTGCTCGACTAGCCATGCGCATCCCAAAAAACCTGCGCATGCGCATCCCAAAAAACCTGCGCATGCGCATCCCAAAAAACCTGCGCATGCGCATCCCACAAAACCTGCGCATGCGCATCCCACAAAACCTCGCACGTGTTTGTGCTCGACTAGCCTGCGGGATGCATCCTTTCGCACGTGTTTTTACTCGACTAGCCTGCGGGATGCATCCTCTCGCACGTGTTTTTGCTCGACTAGCCTGCGGGATGCATCCTCTCGCACGTGTTTTTGCTCGACTAGCCTGCGGGATGCATCCTCTCGCACGTGTTTTTGCTCGACTAGGCATGCGCATCCCAAAAAACCTGCGCATGCGCATCCCACAAAACCTCGCACGTGTTTTTACACGACTAGCCTGCGGGATGCATCCTCTCGCACGTGTTTTTGCTCGACTAGCCTGCGGGATGCATCCTCTCGCACGTGTTTGTGCTCGACTAGCCTGCGGGATGCATCCTCTCGCACGTGTTTTTACTCGACTAGCCTGCGGGATGCATCCTCTCGCATGTGTTTTTGCTCGACTAGCCTGCGGGATGCATCCTCTCGCACGTGTTTTTGCTCGACTAGCCTGCGGGATGCATCCTCTCGCACGTGTTTTTGCTCGACTAGGCATGCGCATCCCAAAAAACCTGCGCATGCGCATCCCAAAAAACCTGCGCATGCGCATCCCACAAAACCTGCGCATGCGCATCCCACAAAACCTCGCACGTGTTTTTACTCGACTAGCCTGCGGGATGCATCCTCTCGCACGTGTTTTTGCTCGACTAGCCATGCGCATCCCAAAAAACCTGCGCATGCGCATCCCAAAAAATCTGCGCATGCGCATCCCACAAAACCTGCGCATGCGCATCCCACAAAACCTCGCACGTGTTTGTGCTCGACTAGCCTGCGGGATGCATCCTCTCGCACGTGTTTTTGCTCGACTAGCCTGCGGGATGCATCCTCTCGCACCTGTTTTTGCTCGACTAGCCTGCGGGATGCATCCTCTCGCACGTGTTTTTGCTCGACTAGCCTGCGGGATGCATCCTCTCGCACGTGTTTGTGCTCGACTAGCCTGCGGGATGCATCCTCTCGCACGTGTTTTTACTCGACTAGCCTGCGGGATGCATCCTCTCGCACGTGTTTTTGCTCGACTAGCCTGCGGGATGCATCCTCTCGCACGTGTTTTTGCTCGACTAGCCTGCGCGATGCATCCTCTCGCACGTGTTTTTACTCGACTAGCCTGCGGGATGCATCCTCTCGCACGTGTTTTTACTCGACTACCCTGCGGGATGCATCCTCTCGCACGTGTTTTTGCTCGACTAGCCATGCGCATCCCAAAAAACCTGCGCATGCGCATCCCAAAAAACCTGCGCATGCGCATCCCACAAAACCTGCGTATGCGCATCCCACAAAACCTCGCACGTGTTTTTACTCGACTAGCCTGCGGGATGCATCCTCTCGCACGTGTTTTTGCTCGACTAGCCATGCGCATCCCAAAAAACCTGCGCATGCGCATCCCAAAAAACCTGCGCATGCGCATCCCAAAAAACCTGCGCATGCGCATCCCAAAAAACCTGCGCATGCGCATCCCACAAAACCTGCGCATGCGCATCCCACAAAACCTCGCACGTGTTTTTACTCGACTAGCCTGCGGGATGCATCCTCTCGCACGTGTTTTTACTCGACTAGCCTGCGGGATGCATCCTCTCGCACGTGTTTTTGCTCGACTAGCCTGCGGGATGCATCCTCTCGCACGTGTTTTTGCTCGACTAGCCTGCGGGATGCATCCTCTCGCACGAGTTTTTACTCGACTAGCCTGCGGGATGCATCCTCTCGCACGTGTTTTTACTCGACTACCCTGCGGGATGCATCCTCTCGCACGTGTTTTTGCTCGACTAGCCATGCGCATCCCAAAAAACCTGCGCATGCGCATCCCAAAAAACCTGCGCATGCGCATCCCACAAAACCTCGCACGTGTTTGTGCTCGACTAGCCTGCGGGATGCATCCTTTCGCACGTGTTTTTACTCGACTAGCCTGCGGGATGCATCCTCTCGCACGTGTTTTTGCTCGACTAACCTGCGGGATGCATCCTCTCGCACGTGTTTGTGCTCGACTAGCCTGCGGGATGCATCCTCTCGCACGTGTTTTTGCTCGACTAGCCTGCGGGATGCATCCTCTCGCATGTGTTTTTGCTCGACTAGCCTGCGGGATGCATCATCTCGCACGTGTTTTTGCTCGACTAGCCTGCGGGATGCATCCTCTCGCACGTGTTTTTGCTCGACTAGGCATGCGCATCCCAAAAAACCTGCGCATGCGCATCCCAAAAAACCTGCGCATGCGCATCCCAAAAAACCTGCGCATGCGCATCCCACAAAACCTGCGTATGCGCATCCCACAAAACCTCGCACGTGTTTTTACTCGACTAGCCTGCGGGATGCATCCTCTCGCACGTGTTTTTGCTTGACTAGCCATGCGCATCCCAAAAAACCTGCACATGCGCATCCCAAAAAACCTGCGCATGCGCATCCCACAAAACCAGCGCATGCGCATCCCACAAAACCTCGCACGTGTTTTTACTCGACTAGCCTGCGGGATGCATCCTCTCGCACGTGTTTTTGCTCGGCTAGCCTGCGGGATGCATCCTCTCGCACGTGTTTTTGCTCGACTAGCCATGCGCATCCCAAAAAACCTGCGCATGCGCATCCCAAAAAACCTGCGCATGCGCATCCCACAAAACCTCGCACGTGTTTGTGCTCGACTAGCCTGCGGGATGCATCCTTTCGCACGTGTTTTTACTCGACTAGCCTGCGGGATGCATCCTCTCGCACGTGTTTTTGCTCGACTAACCTGCGGGATGCATCCTCTCGCACGTGTTTGTGCTCGACTAGCCTGCGGGATGCATCCTCTCGCACGTGTTTTTGCTCGACTAGCCTGCGGGATGCATCCTCTCGCATGTGTTTTTGCTCGACTAGCCTGCGGGATGCATCATCTCGCACGTGTTTTTGCTCGACTAGCCTGCGGGATGCATCCTCTCGCACGTGTTTTTGCTCGACTAGGCATGCGCATCCCAAAAAACCTGCGCATGCGCATCCCAAAAAACCTGCGCAAGCGCATCCCACAAAACCTGCGCATGCGCATCCCACAAAACCTCGCACGTGTTTTTACTCGACTAGCCTGCGGGATGCATCCTCTCGCACCTGTTTTTGCTCGACTAGCCTGCGGGATGCATCCTCTCGCACGTGTTTTTGCTCGACTAGCCTGCGGGATGCATCCTCTCGCACGTGTTTGTGCTCGACTAGCCTGCGGGATGCATCCTCTCGCACGTGTTTTTACTCGACTAGCCTGCGGGATGCATCCTCTCGCACGTGTTTTTGCTCGACTAGCCTGCGGGATGCATCCTCTCGCACGTGTTTTTGCTCGACTAGCCTGCGCGATGCATCCTCTCGCACGTGTTTTTACTCGACTAGCCTGCGGGATGCATCCTCTCGCACGTGTTTTTACTCGACTACCCTGCGGGATGCATCCTCTCGCACGTGTTTTTGCTCGACTAGCCATGCGCATCCCAAAAAACCTGCGCATGCGCATCCCAAAAAACCTGCGCATGCGCATCCCAAAAAACCTGCGCATGCGCATCCCACAAAACCTGCGCATGCGCATCCCACAAAACCTCGCACGTGTTTTTACTCGACTAGCCTGCGGGATGCATCCTCTCGCACGTGTTTTTACTCGACTAGCCTGCGGGATGCATCCTCTCGCACGTGTTTTTGCTCGACTAGCCTGCGGGATGCATCCTCTCGCACGTGTTTTTGCTCGACTAGCCTGCGGGATGCATCCTCTCGCACGAGTTTTTACTCGACTAGCCTGCGGGATGCATCCTCTCGCACGTGTTTTTACTCGACTACCCTGCGGGCTGCATCCTCTCGCACGTGTTTTTGCTCGACTAGCCATGCGCATCCCAAAAAACCTGCGCATGCGCATCCCAAAAAACCTGCGCATGCGCATCCCACAAAACCTGCGTATGCGCATCCCACAAAACCTCGCACGTGTTTTTACTCGACTAGCCTGCGGGATGCATCCTCTCGCACGTGTTTTTACTCGACTAGCCTGCGGGATGCATCCTCTCGCACGTGTTTTTGCTCGACTAGCCATGCGCATCCCAAAAAACCTGCGCATGCGCATCCCAAAAAACCTGCGCATGCGCATCCCAAAAAACCTGCGCATGCGCATCCCACAAAACCTGCGCATGCGCATCCCACAAAACCTCGCACGTGTTTTTACTCGACTAGCCTGCGGGATGCATCCTCTCGCACGTGTTGTTACTCGACTAGCCTGCGGGATGCATCCTCTCGCACGTGTTTTTACTCGACTACCCTGCGGGATGCATCCTCTCGCACGTGTTTTTGCTCGACTTGCCATGCGCATCCCAAAAAACCTGCGCATGCGCATCCCACAAAACCTGCGTATGCGCATCCCACAAAACCTCGCACGTGTTTTTACTCGACTAGCCTGCGGGATGCATCCTCTCGCACGTGTTTTTACTCGACTAGCCTGCGGGATGCATCCTCTCGCACGTGTTTTTGCTCGACTAGCCATGCGCATCCCAAAAAACCTGCACATGCGCATCCCAAAAAACCTGCGCATGCGCATCCCACAAAACCAGCGCATGCGCATCCCACAAAACCTCGCACGTGTTTTTACTCGACTAGCCTGCGGGATGCATCCTCTCGCACGTGTTTTTGCTCGGCTAGCCTGCGGGATGCATCCTCTCGCACGTGTTTTTGCTCGACTAGCCATGCGCATCCCAAAAAACCTGCGCATGCGCATCCCAAAAAACCTGCGCATGCGCATCCCACAAAACCTCGCACGTGTTTGTGCTCGACTAGCCTGCGGGATGCATCCTTTCGCACGTGTTTTTACTCGACTAGCCTGCGGGATGCATCCTCTCGCACGTGTTTTTGCTCGACTAACCTGCGGGATGCATCCTCTCGCACGTGTTTGTGCTCGACTAGCCTGCGGGATGCATCCTCTCGCACGTGTTTTTGCTCGACTAGCCTGCGGGATGCATCCTCTCGCATGTGTTTTTGCTCGACTAGCCTGCGGGATGCATCATCTCGCACGTGTTTTTGCTCGACTAGCCTGCGGGATGCATCCTCTCGCACGTGTTTTTGCTCGACTAGGCATGCGCATCCCAAAAAACCTGCGCATGCGCATCCCAAAAAACCTGCGCATGCGCATCCCAAAAAACCTGCGCATGCGCATCCCACAAAACCTGCGTATGCGCATCCCACAAAACCTCGCACGTGTTTTTACTCGACTAGCCTGCGGGATGCATCCTCTCGCACGTGTTTTTACTCGACTAGCCTGCGGGATGCATCCTCTCGCACGTGTTTTTGCTCGACTAGCCATGCGCATCCCAAAAAACCTGCACATGCGCATCCCAAAAAACCTGCGCATGCGCATCCCACAAAACCAGCGCATGCGCATCCCACAAAACCTCGCACGTGTTTTTACTCGACTAGCCTGCGGGATGCATCCTCTCGCACGTGTTTTTGCTCGGCTAGCCTGCGGGATGCATCCTCTCGCACGTGTTTTTGCTCGACTAGCCATGCGCATCCCAAAAAACCTGCGCATGCGCATCCCAAAAAACCTGCGCATGCGCATCCCACAAAACCTCGCACGTGTTTGTGCTCGACTAGCCTGCGGGATGCATCCTTTCGCACGTGTTTTTACTCGACTAGCCTGCGGGATGCATCCTCTCGCACGTGTTTTTGCTTGACTAACCTGCGGGATGCATCCTCTCGCACGTGTTTGTGCTCGACTAGCCTGCGGGATGCATCCTCTCGCACGTGTTTTTGCTCGACTAGCCTGCGGGATGCATCCTCTCGCATGTGTTTTTGCTCGACTAGCCTGCGGGATGCATCATCTCGCACGTGTTTTTGCTCGACTAGCCTGTGGGATGCATCCTCTCGCACGTGTTTTTGCTCGACTAGGCATGCGCATCCCAAAAAACCTGCGCATGCGCATCCCAAAAAACCTGCGCATGCGCATCCCACAAAACCTGCGCATGCGCATCCCACAAAACCTCGCACGTGTTTTTACTCGACTAGCCTGCGGGATGCATCCTCTCGCACCTGTTTTTGCTCGACTAGCCTGCGGGATGCATCCTCTCGCACGTGTTTTTGCTCGACTAGCCTGCGGGATGCATCCTCTCGCACGTGTTTGTGCTCGACTAGCCTGCGGGATGCATCCTCTCGCACGTGTTTTTACTCGACTAGCCTGCGGGATGCATCCTCTCGCACGTGTTTTTGCTCGACTAGCCATGCGCATCCCAAAAAATCTGCGCATGCGCATCCCACAAAACCTCGCACGTGTTTGTGCTCGACTAGCCTGCGGGATGCATCCTTTCGCACGTGTTTTTACTCGACTAGCCTGCGGGATGCATCCCCTCGCACGTGTTTTTGCTCTACTAGCCATGCGCATCCCAAAAAACCTGCGCATGCGCATCCCAAAAAATTTGCGCATGCGCATCCCACAAAACCTGCGCATGCGCATCCCACAAAACCTCGCACGTGTTTGTGCTCGACTAGCCTGCGGGATGCATCCTCTCGCACGTGTTTTTACTCGACTAGCCTGCGGGATGCATCCTCTCGCACGTGTTTTTGCTCGACTAGCCATGCGCATCCCAAAATCTGCACATGCGCATCCCAAAAAACCTGCGCATGCGCATCCCACAAAACCTGCGCATGCGCATCCCACAAAACCTCGCACGTGTTTTTACTCGACTAGCCTGCGGGATGCATCCTCTCGCACGTGTTTTTGCTCGGCTAGCCTGCGGGATACATCCTCTCGCACGTGTTTTTGCTCGACTAGCCATGCGCATCCCAAAAACCTGCGCATGCGCATCCCACAAAACCTGCGCATGCGCATCCCACAAAACCTCGCACGTGTTTGTGCTCGACTAGCCTGCGGGGTGCATCCTTTCGCACGTGTTTTTACTCGACTAGCCTGCGGGATGCATCCTCTCGCACGTGTTTTTGCTCTACTAGCCATGCGCATCCCAAAAAACCTGCGCATGCGCATCCCAAAAAATTTGCGCATGCGCATCCCACAAAACCTGCGCATGCGCATCCCACAAAACCTCGCACGTGTTTGTGCTCGACTAGCCTGCGGGATGCATCCTCTCGCACGTGTTTTTGCTCGACTAGCCTGCGGGATGCATCCTCTCGCACGTGTTTGTGCTCGACTAGCCTGCGGGATGCATCCTCTCGCACGTGTTTTTACTCGACTAGCCTGCGGGATGCATCCTCTTGCACGTGTTTTTGCTCGACTAGCCTGCGGGATGCATCCTCTCGCACGTGTTTTTGCTCGACTAGCCATGCGCATCCCAAAAAACCTGCGCATGCGCATCCCAAAAAACCTGCGCATGCGCATCCCACAAAACCTGCGTATGCGCATCCCACAAAACCTCGCACGTGTTTGTGCTCGACTAGCCTGCGGGATGCATCCTCTCGCACGTGTTTTTGCTCGACTAGCCTGCGGGATGCATCCTCTCGCACATGTTTGTGCTCGGCTAGCCTGCGGGATGCATCCTTTCGCACGTGTTTTTACTCGACTAGCCTGCGGGATGCATCCTCTCGCACGTGTTTTTGCTCGACTAGCCATGCGCATCCCAAAAAACCTGCGCATGCGCATCCCAAAAAACCTGCGCATGCGCATCCCAAAAAACCTGCGCATGCGCATCCCACAAAACCTGCGCATGCGCATCCCACAAAACCTCGCACGTGTTTTTACTCGACTAGCCTGCGGGATGCATCCTCTCGCACGTGTTTTTACTCGACTAGCCTGCGGGATGCATCCTCTCGCACGTGTTTTTGCTCGACTAGCCTGCGGGATGCATCCTCTCGCACGTGTTTTTGCTCGACTAGCCTGCGGGATGCATCCTCTCGCACGAGTTTTTACTCGACTAGCCTGCGGGATGCATCCTCTCGCACGTGTTTTTACTCGACTACCCTGCGGGATGCATCCTCTCGCACGTGTTTTTGCTCGACTAGCCATGCGCATCCCAAAAAACCTGCGCATGCGCATCCCAAAAAACCTGCGCATGCGCATCCCACAAAACCTGCGTATGCGCATCCCACAAAACCTCGCACGTGTTTTTACTCGACTAGCCTGCGGGATGCATCCTCTCGCACGTGTTTTTACTCGACTAGCCTGCGGGATGCATCCTCTCGCACGTGTTTTTGCTCGACTAGCCTTGCGCATCCCAAAAAACCTGCGCATGCGCATCCCAAAAAACCTGCGCATGCGCATCCCAAAAAACCTGCGCATGCGCATCCCACAAAACCTGCGCATGCGCATCCCACAAAACCTCGCACGTGTTTTTACTCGACTAGCCTGCGGGATGCATCCTCTCGCACGTGTTTTTACTCGACCAGCCTGCGGGATGCATCCTCTCGCACGTGTTTTTGCTCGACTACCCTGCGGGATGCATCCTCTCGCACATGTTTTTGCTCGACTAGCCTGCGGGATGCATCCTCTCGCACGTGTTGTTACTCGACTAGCCTGCGGGATGCATCCTCTCGCACGTGTTTTTACTCGACTACCCTGCGGGATGCATCCTCTCGCACGTGTTTTTGCTCGACTTGCCATGCGCATCCCAAAAAACCTGCGCATGCGCATCCCACAAAACCTGCGTATGCGCATCCCACAAAACCTCGCACGTGTTTTTACTCGACTAGCCTGCGGGATGCATCCTCTCGCACGTGTTTTTACTCGACTAGCCTGCGGGATGCATCCTCTCGCACGTGTTTTTGCTCGACTAGCCATGCGCATCCCAAAAAACCAGCACATGCGCATCCCAAAAAACCTGCGCATGCGCATCCCACAAAACCAGCGCATGCGCATCCCACAAAACCTCGCACGTGTTTTTACTCGACTAGCCTGCGGGATGCATCCTCTCGCACGTGTTTTTGCTCGGCTAGCCTGCGGGATGCATCCTCTCGCACGTGTTTTTGCTCGACTAGCCATGCGCATCCCAAAAAACCTGCGCATGCGCATCCCAAAAAACCTGCGCATGCGCATCCCACAAAACCTCGCACGTGTTTGTGCTCGACTAGCCTGCGGGATGCATCCTTTCGCACGTGTTTTTACTCGACTAGCCTGCGGGATGCATCCTCTCGCACGTGTTTTTGCTCGACTAACCTGCGGGATGCATCCTCTCGCACGTGTTTGTGCTCGACTAGCCTGCGGGATGCATCCTCTCGCACGTGTTTTTACTCGACTAGCCTGCGGGATGCATCCTCTCGCACGTGTTTTTGCTCGACTAGCCATGCGCATCCCAAAAAATCTGCGCATGCGCATCCCACAAAACCTCGCACGTGTTTGTGCTCGACTAGCCTGCGGGATGCATCCTTTCGCACGTGTTTTTACTCGACTAGCCTGCGGGATGCATCCCCTCGCACGTGTTTTTGCTCTACTAGCCATGCGCATCCCAAAAAACCTGCGCATGCGCATCCCAAAAAATTTGCGCATGCGCATCCCACAAAACCTGCGCATGCGCATCCCACAAAACCTCGCACGTGTTTGTGCTCGACTAGCCTGCGGGATGCATCCTCTCGCACGTGTTTTTACTCGACTAGCCTGCGGGATGCATCCTCTCGCACGTGTTTTTGCTCGACTAGCCATGCGCATCCCAAAATCTGCACATGCGCATCCCACAAAACCTGCGCATGCGCATCCCACAAAACCTGCGCATGCGCATCCCACAAAACCTCGCACGTGTTTTTACTCGACTAGCCTGCGGGATGCATCCTCTCGCACGTGTTTTTGCTCGACTAGCCATGCGCATCCCAAAAAACCTGCGCATGCGCATCCCAAAAAACCTGCGCATGCGCATCCCACAAAACCTGCGTATGCGCATCCCACAAAACCTCGCACGTGTTTTTACTCGACTAGCCTGCGGGATGCATCCTCTCGCACGTGTTTTTGCTCGACTAGCCATGCGCATCCCAAAAAACCTGCGCATGCGCATCCCAAAAAACCTGCGCATGCGCATCCCAAAAAACCTGCGCATGCGCATCCCACAAAACCTGCGCATGCGCATCCCACAAAACCTCGCACGTGTTTTTACTCGACTAGCCTGCGGGATGCATCCTCTCGCACGTGTTTTTACTCGACCAGCCTGCGGGATGCATCCTCTCGCACGTGTTTTTGCTCGACTACCCTGCGGGATGCATCCTCTCGCACATGTTTTTGCTCGACTAGCCTGCGGGATGCATCCTCTCGCACGTGTTGTTACTCGACTAGCCTGCGGGATGCATCCTCTCGCACGTGTTTTTACTCGACTACCCTGCGGGATGCATCCTCTCGCACGTGTTTTTGCTCGACTTGCCATGCGCATCCCAAAAAACCTGCGCATGCGCATCCCACAAAACCTGCGTATGCGCATCCCACAAAACCTCGCACGTGTTTTTACTCGACTAGCCTGCGGGATGCATCCTCTCGCACGTGTTTTTACTCGACTAGCCTGCGGGATGCATCCTCTCGCACGTGTTTTTGCTCGACTAGCCATGCGCATCCCAAAAAACCAGCACATGCGCATCCCAAAAAACCTGCGCATGCGCATCCCACAAAACCAGCGCATGCGCATCCCACAAAACCTCGCACGTGTTTTTACTCGACTAGCCTGCGGGATGCATCCTCTCGCACGTGTTTTTGCTCGGCTAGCCTGCGGCATCCTCTCGCACGTGTTTTTGCTCGACTAGCCATGCGCATCCCAAAAAACCTGCGCATGCGCATCCCAAAAAACCTGCGCATGCGCATCCCACAAAACCTCGCACGTGTTTGTGCTCGACTAGCCTGCGGGATGCATCCTTTCGCACGTGTTTTTTACTCGACTAGCCTGCGGGATGCATCCTCTCGCACGTGTTTTTGCTCGACTAACCTGCGGGATGCATCCTCTCGCACGTGTTTGTGCTCGACTAGCCTGCGGATGCATCCTCTCGCACGTGTTTTTGCTCGACTAGCCTGCGGGATGCATCCTCTCGCACGTGTTTTTACTCGACTAGCCTGCGGGATGCATCCTCTCGCACGTGTTTTTACTCGACTAGCCTGCGGGATGCATCCTCTCGCACGTGTTTTTACTCGACTAGCCTGCGGGATGCATCATCTCGCACGTGTTTTTGCTCGACTAGCCTGCGGGATGCATCCTCTCGCACGTGTTTTTGCTCGACTAGGCATGCGCATCCCAAAAAACCTGCGCATGCGCATCCCAAAAAAAACCTCGCACGTGTTTTTACTCGACTAGCCTGCGGGATGCATCCTCTAGCACGTGTTTTTACTCGACTAGCCTGCGGGATGCATCGTCTCGCACGTGTTTTTACTCGACTAGCCTGCGGGATGCATCCTCTCGCACGTGTTTTTGCTCGACTAGCCATGCGCATCCCAAAAAATCTGCGCATGCGCATCCCACAAAACCTCGCACGTGTTTGTGCTCGACTAGCCTGCGGGATGCATCCTTTCGCACGTGTTTTTACTCGACTAGCCTGCGGGATGCATCCTCTCGCACGTGTTTTTGCTCTACTAGCCATGCGCATCCCAAAAAAACCTGCGCATGCGCATCCCAAAAAATTTGCGCATGCGCATCCCACAAAACCTGCGCATGCGCATCCCACAAAACCTCGCACGTGTTTGTGCTCGACTAGCCTGCGGGATGCATCCTCTCGCACGTGTTTTTGCTCGACTAACCTGCGGGATGCATCCTCTCGCACGTGTTTTTGCTCGACTAGCCATGCGCATCCCAAAAAACCTGCACATGCGCATCCCAAAAAACCTGCGCATGCGCATCCCACAAAACCTGCGCATGCGCATACCACAAAACCTCGCACGTGTTTGTGCTCGACTAGCCTGCGGGATGCATCCTTTCGCACGTGTTTTTACTCGACTAGCCTGCGGGATGCATCCTCTCGCACGTGTTTTTGCTCGACTAGCCTGCGGGATGCATCCTCTCGCACGTGTTTTTTGCTCTACTAGCCATGCGCATCCCAAAAAACCTGCGCATGCGCATCCCAAAAAATTTGCGCATGCGCATCCCACAAAACCTGCGCATGCGCATCCCACAAAACCTCGCACGTGTTTGTGCTCGACTAGCCTGCGGGATGCATCCTTTCGCACGTGTTTTTACTCGACTAGCCTGCGGGATGCATCCTCTCGCACGTGTTTTTGCTCGACTAGCCTGCGGGATGCATCCTCTCGCACGTGTTTTTGCTCGACTAGGCATGCGCATCCCAAAAAACATGCGCATGCGCATCCCAAAAAACCTGCGCATGCGCATCCCAAAAAACCTGCGCATGCGCATCCCACAAAACCTGCGCATGCGCATCCAACAAAACCTCGCACGTGTTTTTACTCGACTAGCCTGCGGGATGCATCCTCTCGCACGTGTTTTTACTCGACTAGCCTGCGGGATGCATCCTCTCGCACGTGTTTCTACTCGACTAGCCTGCGGGATGCATCCTCTCGCACGTGTTTTTACTCGACTAGCCTGCGGGATGCATCGTCTCGCACGTGTTTTTACCCGACTAGCCTGCGGGATGCTTCCTCTCGCACGTGTTTTTGCTCGACTAGCCATGCGCATCCCAAAAAACCTGCGCATGCGCATCCCAAAAAATCTGCGAATGCGCATCCCACAAAACCTGCGCATGCGCATCCCACAAAACCTCGCACGTGTTTGTGCTCGACTAGCCTGCGGGATGCATCCTTTCGCACGTGTTTTTACTCGACTAGCCTGCGGGATGCATCCTCTCGAACGTGTTTTTGCTCGACTAGCCTGCGGGATGCATCCTCTCGCACATGTTTGTGCTCGGCTAGCCTGCGGGATGCATCCTTTCGCACGTGTTTTTACTCGACTAGCCTGCGGGATGCATCCTCTCGCACGTGTTTTTGCTCGACTAACCTGCGGGATGCATCCTCTCGCACGTGTTTGTGCTCGACTAGCCTGCGGGATGCATCCTCTCGCACGTGTTTTTGCTCGACTAGCCTGCGGGATGCATCCTCTCGCATGTGTTTTTGCTCGACTAGCCTGCGGGATGCATCATCTCGCACGTGTTTTTGCTCGACTAGCCTGCGGGATGCATCCTCTCGCACGTGTTTTTGCTCGACTAGGCATGCGCATCCCAAAAAACATGCGCATGCGCATCCCAAAAAACCTGCGCATGCGCATCCCACAAAACCTGCGCATGCGCATCCAACAAAACCTCGCACGTGTTTTTACTCGACTAGCCTGCGGGATGCATCCTCTCGCACGTGTTTTTACTCGACTAGCCTGCGGGATGCATCCTCTCGCACGTGTTTCTACTCGACTAGCCTGCGGGATGCATCCTCTCGCACGTGTTTTTACTCGACTAGCCTGCGGGATGCATCGTCTCGCACGTGTTTTTACCCGACTAGCCTGCGGGATGCTTCCTCTCGCACGTGTTTTTGCTCGACTAGCCATGCGCATCCCAAAAAACCTGCGCATGCGCATCCCAAAAAATCTGCGAATGCGCATCCCACAAAACCTGCGCATGCGCATCCCACAAAACCTCGCACGTGTTTGTGCTCGACTAGCCTGCGGGATGCATCCTTTCGCACGTGTTTTTACTCGACTAGCCTGCGGGATGCATCCTCTCGAACGTGTTTTTGCTCGACTAGCCTGCGGGATGCATCCTCTCGCACGTGTTTGTGCTCGACTAGCCTGCGGGATGCATCCTTTCGCACGTGTTTTTACTCGACTAGCCTGCGGGATGCATCCTCTCGCACGTGTTTTTGCTCGACTAACCTGCGGGATGCATCCTCTCGCACGTGTTTGTGCTCGACTAGCCTGCGGGATGCATCCTCTCGCACGTGTTTTTGCTCGACTAGCCTGCGGGATGCATCCTCTCGCATGTGTTTTTGCTCGACTAGCCTGCGGGATGCATCATCTCGCACGTGTTTTTGCTCGACTAGCCTGCGGGATGCATCCTCTCGCACGTGTTTTTGCTCGACTAGGCATGCGCATCCAAAAAACCTGCGCATGCGCATCCCAAAAAACCTGCGCATGCGCATCCCACAAAACCTGCGTATGCGCATCCCACAAAACCTCGCACGTGTTTTTACTCGACTAGCCTGCGGGATGCATCCTCTCGCACGTGTTTTTACTCGACTAGCCTGCGGGATGCATCCTCTCGCACGTGTTTTTGCTCGACTAGCCATGCGCATCCCAAAAAACCTGCACATGCGCATCCCAAAAAACCTGCGCATGCGCATCCCACAAAACCTGCGCATGCGCATCCCACAAAACCTCGCACGTGTTTTTTACTCGACTAGCCTGCGGGATGCATCCTCTCGCACGTGTTTTTACTCGACTAGCCTGCGGGATGCATCCTCTCGCACGTGTTTGTGCTCGACTAGCCTGCGGGATGCATTCTCTCGCACGTGTTTTTACTCGACTAGCCTGCGGGATGCATCCTCTCGCACGTGTTTTTGCTCGACTAGCCATGCGCATCCCAAAAAACCTGCGCATGCGCATCCCAAAAAACCTGCGCATGCGCATCCCACAAAACCTGCGCATGCGCATCCCACAAAACCTCGCACGTGTTTTTACTCGACTAGCCTGCGGGATGCATCCTCTCGCACGTGTTTTTACTCGACTAGCCTGCGGGATGCATCCTCTCGCACGTGTTTTTACTCGACTAGCCTGCGGGATGCATCCTCTCGCACGTGTTTTTACTCGACTAGCCTGCGGGATGCATCCTCTCGCACGTGTTTTTGCTCGACTAGCCTGCGGGATGCATCATCTCGCACGTGTTTTTGCTCGACTAGCCTGCGGGATGCATCCTCTCGCACGTGTTTTGCTCGACTAGGCATGCGCATCCCAAAAAACCTGCGCATGCGCATCCCAAAAAACCTCGCACGTGTTTTTACTCGACTAGCCTGCGGGATGCATCCTCTAGCACGTGTTTTTACTCGACTAGCCTGCGGGATGCATCGTCTCGCACGTGTTTTTACTCGACTAGCCTGCGGGATGCATCCTCTCGCACGTGTTTTTGCTCGACTAGCCATGCGCATCCCAAAAAATCTGCGCATGCGCATCCCACAAAACCTCGCACGTGTTTGTGCTCGACTAGCCTGCGGGATGCATCCTTTCGCACGTGTTTTTACTCGACTAGCCTGCGGGATGCATCCTCTCGCACGTGTTTTTGCTCTACTAGCCATGCGCATCCCAAAAAACCTGCGCATGCGCATCCCAAAAAATTTGCGCATGCGCATCCCACAAAACCTGCGCATGCGCATCCCACAAAACCTCGCACGTGTTTGTGCTCGACTAGCCTGCGGGATGCATCCTCTCGCACGTGTTTTTGCTCGACTAACCTGCGGGATGCATCCTCTCGCACGTGTTTTTGCTCGACTAGCCATGCGCATCCCAAAAACCTGCACATGCGCATCCCAAAAAACCTGCGCATGCGCATCCCACAAAACCTGCGCATGCGCATACCACAAAACCTCGCACGTGTTTGTGCTCGACTAGCCTGCGGGATGCATCCTTTCGCACGTGTTTTTACTCGACTAGCCTGCGGGATGCATCCTCTCGCACGTGTTTTTGCTCGACTAGCCTGCGGGATGCATCCTCTCGCACGTGTTTTTGCTCTACTAGCCATGCGCATCCCAAAAAACCTGCGCATGCGCATCCCAAAAAATTTGCGCATGCGCATCCCACAAAACCTGCGCATGCGCATCCCACAAAACCTCGCACGTGTTTGTGCTCGACTAGCCTGCGGGATGCATCCTTTCGCACGTGTTTTTACTCGACTAGCCTGCGGGATGCATCCTCTCGCACGTGTTTTTGCTCGACTAGCCTGCGGGATGCATCCTCTCGCACGTGTTTTTGCTCGACTAGGCATGCGCATCCCAAAAAACATGCGCATGCGCATCCCAAAAAACCTGCGCATGCGCATCCCAAAAAACCTGCGCATGCGCATCCCACAAAACCTGCGCATGCGCATCCAACAAAACCTCGCACGTGTTTTTACTCGACTAGCCTGCGGGATGCATCCTCTCGCACGTGTTTTTACTCGACTAGCCTGCGGGATGCATCCTCTCGCACGTGTTTCTACTCGACTAGCCTGCGGGATGCATCCTCTCGCACGTGTTTTTACTCGACTAGCCTGCGGGATGCATCGTCTCGCACGTGTTTTTACCCGACTAGCCTGCGGGATGCTTCCTCTCGCACGTGTTTTTGCTCGACTAGCCATGCGCATCCCAAAAAACCTGCGCATGCGCATCCCAAAAAATCTGCGAATGCGCATCCCACAAAACCTGCGCATGCGCATCCCACAAAACCTCGCACGTGTTTGTGCTCGACTAGCCTGCGGGATGCATCCTTTCGCACGTGTTTTTACTCGACTAGCCTGCGGGATGCATCCTCTCGAACGTGTTTTTGCTCGACTAGCCTGCGGGATGCATCCTCTCGCACATGTTTGTGCTCGGCTAGCCTGCGGGATGCATCCTTTCGCACGTGTTTTTACTCGACTAGCCTGCGGGATGCATCCTCTCGCACGTGTTTTTGCTCGACTAGCCTGCGGGATGCATCCTCTCGCACGTGTTTTTGCTCTACTAGCCATGCGCATCCCAAAAAACCTGCGCATGCGCATCCCAAAAAATTTGCGCATGCGCATCCCACAAAACCTGCGCATGCGCATCCCACAAAACCTGGCACGTGTTTGTGCTCGACTAGCCTGCGGGATGCATCCTTTCGCACGTGTTTTTACTCGACTAGCCTGCGGGATGCATCCTCTCGCACGTGTTTTTGCTCGACTAGCCATGCGCATCCCAAAAAACCTGCGCATGCGCATCCCAAAAAACCTGCGCATGCGCATCCCACAAAACCTGCGCATGCGCATCCCACAAAACCTCGCACGTGTTTTTACTCGACTAGCCTGCGGGATGCATCCTCTCGCACGTGTTTTTACTCGACTAGCCTGCGGGATGCATCCTCTCGCACGTGTTTTTACTCGACTAGCCTGCGGGATGCATCCTCTCGCACGTGTTTTTACTCGACTAGCCTGCGGGATGCATCCTCTCGCACGTGTTTTTGCTCGACTAGCCTGCGGGATGCATCCTCTCGCACGTGTTTTTGCTCGACTAGCCTGCGGGATGCATCCTCTCGCACGTGTTTTTACTCGACTAGCCTGCGGGATGCATCCTCTCGCACGTGTTTTTACTCGACTACCCTGCGGGATGCATCCTCTCGCACGTGTTTTTGCTCGACTAGCCATGCGCATCCCAAAAAACCTGCGCATGCGCATCCCAAAAAACCTGCGCATGCGCATCCCACAAAACCTGCGCATGCGCATCCAACAAAACCTCGCACGTGTTTTTACTCGTCTAGCCTGCGGGATGCATCCTCTCGCACGTGTTTTTACTCGACTAGCCTGCGGGATGCATCCTCTCGCACGTGTTTTTGCTCGGCTAGCCTGCGGGATGCATCCTCTCGCACGTGTTTTTGCTCGACTAGCCATGCGCATACCAAAAAACCTGCGCATGCGCATCCCAAAAAACCTGCGCATGCGCATCCCACAAAACCTGCGCATGCGCATCCCACAAAACCTCGCACGTGTTTTTACTCGACTAGCCTGCGGGATGCATCCTCTCGCACGTGTTTTTACTCGACTAGCCTGCGGGATGCATCCTCTCGCACGTGTTTTTACTCGACTAGCCTGCGGGATGCATCGTCTCGCACGTGTTTGTACTCGACTAGCCTGCGGGATGCATCCTCTCGCACGTGTTTTTACTCGACTAGCCTGCGGGATGCATCCTCTCGCACGTGTTTTTGCTCGACTAGCCTGCGGGATGCATCCTCTCGCACGTGTTTTTGCTCGACTAGCCATGCGCATCCCAAAAAACCTGCGCATGCGCATCCCAAAAAATCTGCGCATGCGCATCCCACAAAACCTGCGCATGCGCATCCCACAAAACCTCGCACGTGTTTGTGCTCGACTAGCCTGCGGGATGCATCCTTTCGCACGTGTTTTTACTTGACTAGCCTGCGGGATGCATCCTCTCGCACGTGTTTTTGCTCGACTAGCCTGCGGGATGCATCGTCTCGCACGTGTTTTTACTCGACTAGCCTGCGGGATGCATCCTCTCGCACGTGTTTTTACTCGACTAGCCTGCGGGATGCATCCTCTCGCACGTGTTTTTGCTCGACTAGCCTGCGGGATGCATCCTCTCGCACGTGTTTTTGCTCGACTAGCCATGCGCATCCCAAAAAACCTGCGCATGCGCATCCCAAAAAACCTGCGCATGCGCATCCCACAAAACCTGCGCATGCGCATCCCACAAAACCTCGCACGTGTATTTACTCGACTAGCCTGCGGGATGCATCCTCTCGCACGTGTTTTTACTCGACTAGCCTGCGGGATGCATCCTCTCGCACGTGTTTTTACTCGACTAGCCTGCGGGATGCATCGTCTCGCACGTGTTTTTACTCGACTAGCCTGCGGGATGCATCCTCTCGCACGTGTTTTTACTCGACTAGCCTGCGGGATGCATCCTCTCGCACGTGTTTTTGCTCGACTAGCCTGCGGGATGCATCCTCTCGCACGTGTTTTTGCTCGACTAGCCATGCGCATCCCAAAAAACCTGCGCATGCGCATCCCAAAAAATCTGCGCATGCGCATCCCACAAAACCTGCGCATGCGCATCCCACAAAACCTCGCACGTGTTTGTGCTCGACTAGCCTGCGGGATGCATCCTTTCGCACGTGTTTTTACTCGACTAGCCTGCGGGATGCATCCTCTCGCACGTGTTTTTGCTCGACTAGCCTGCGGGATGCATCCTCTCGCACGTGTTTTTAGTCGAAAAGCCTGCGGGATGCATCCTCTCGCACGTGTTTTTACTCGACTACCCTGCGGGATGCATCCTCTCGCACGTGTTTTTGCTCGACTAGCCATGCGCATCCCAAAAAACCTGCGCATGCGCATCCCAAAAAACCTGCGCATGCGCATCCCAAGAAACCTGTGCATGCGCATCCCACAAAACCTGCGCATGCGCATCCCACAAAACCTCGCACGTGTTTTTACTCGACTAGCCTGCGGGATGCATCCTCTCGCACGTGTTTTTACTCGACTAGCCTGCGGGATGCATCCTCTCGCACGTGTTTTTGCTCGACTAGCCATGCGCATCCCAAAAAACCTGCACATGCGCATCCCAAAAAACCTGCACATGCGCATCCCAAAAAACCTGCGCATGCGCATCCCACAAAACCTGCGCATGCGCATCCCACAAAACCTCGCACGTGTTTTTACTCGACTAGCCTGCGGGATGCATCCTCTCGCACGTGTTTTTGCTCGGCTAGCCTGCGGGATGCATCCTCTCGCACGTGTTTTTACTCGACTAGCCTGCAGGATGCATCCTCTCGCACGTGTTTTTACTCGACTAGCCTGCGGGATGCATCCTCTCGCACGTGTTTTTGCTCGACTAGCCTGCGGGATGCATCCTCTCGCACGTGTTTTTGCTCGGCTAGCCTGCGGGATGCATCCTCTCGCACGTGTTTTTGCTCGACTAGCCATGCGCATCCCAAAAAACCTGCGCATGCGCATCCCAAAAAACCTGCGCATGCGCATCCCAAAAAACCTGCGCATGCGCATCCCACAAAACCTGCGCATGCGCATCCCACAAAACCTCGCACGTGTTTTTACTCGACTAGCCTGCGGGATGCATCCTCTCGCACGTGTTTTTACTCGACTAGCCTGCGGGATGCATCCTCTCGCACGTGTTTTTACTCGACTAGCCTGCGGGATGCATCGTCTCGCACGTGTTTTTACTCGACTAGCCTGCGGGATGCATCCTCTCGCACGTGTTTTTACTCGACTAGCCTGCGGGATGCATCCTCTCGCACGTGTTTTTGCTCGACTAGCCTGCGGGATGCATCCTCTCGCACGTGTTTTTGCTCGACTAGCCATGCGCATCCCAAAAAACCTGCGCATGCGCATCCCAAAAAATCTGCGCATGCGCATCCCACAAAACCTGCGCATGCGCATCCCACAAAACCTCGCACGTGTTTGTGCTCGACTAGCCTGCGGGATGCATCCTTTCGCACGTGTTTTTACTCGACTAGCCTGCGGGATGCATCCTCTCGCACGTGTTTTTGCTCGACTAGCCTGCGGGATGCATCCTCTCGCACGTGTTTTTAGTCGAAAAGCCTGCGGGATGCATCCTCTCGCACGTGTTTTTACTCGACTACCCTGCGGGATGCATCCTCTCGCACGTGTTTTTGCTCGACTAGCCATGCGCATCCCAAAAAACCTGCGCATGCGCATCCCAAAAAACCTGCGCATGCGCATCCCAAGAAACCTGTGCATGCGCATCCCACAAAACCTGCGCATGCGCATCCCACAAAACCTCGCACGTGTTTTTACTCGACTAGCCTGCGGGATGCATCCTCTCGCACGTGTTTTTACTCGACTAGCCTGCGGGATGCATCCTCTCGCACGTGTTTTTGCTCGACTAGCCATGCGCATCCCAAAAAACCTGCACATGCGCATCCCAAAAAACCTGCGCATGCGCATCCCACAAAACCTGCGCATGCGCATCCCACAAAACCTCGCACGTGTTTTTACTCGACTAGCCTGCGGGATGCATCCTCTCGCACGTGTTTTTGCTCGGCTAGCCTGCGGGATGCATCCTCTCGCACGTGTTTTTACTCGACTAGCCTGCAGGATGCATCCTCTCGCACGTGTTTTTACTCGACTAGCCTGCGGGATGCATCCTCTCGCACGTGTTTTTGCTCGACTAGCCTGCGGGATGCATCCTCTCGCACGTGTTTTTGCTCGACTAGCCAGCGGGATGCATCCTCTCGCACGTGTTTTTACTCGACTACCCTGCGGGATGCATCCTCTCGCACGTGTTTTTGTTCGACTAGCCATGCGCATCCCAAAAAACCTGCGCATGCGCATCCCACAAAACCTCGCACGTGTTTTTACTCGACTAGCCTGCGGGATGCATCCTCTCGCACGTGTTTTTACTCGACTAGCCTGCGGGATGCATCCTCTCGCACGTGTTTGTGCTCGACTAGCCTGCGGGATGCATCCTCTCGCACGTGTTTTTACTCGACTAGCCTGCGGGATGCATCCTCTCGCACGTGTTTTTACTCGACTACCCTGCGGGATGCATCCTCTCGCACGTGTTTTTGCTCGACTAGCCATGCGCATCCCAAAAAACCTGCGCATGCGCATCCCAAAAAACCTGCGCATGCGCATCCCACAAAACCTGCGCATGCGCATCCCACAAAACCTCGCACGTGTTTTTACTCGACTAGCCTGCGGGATGCATCCTCTCGCACGTGTTTTTGCTCGGCTAGCCTGCGGGATGCATCCTCTCGCACGTGTTTTTGCTCGACTAGCCATGCGCATCCCAAAAAACCTGCGCATGCGCATCCCAAAAAACCTCGCACGTGTTTTTACTCGACTAGCCTGCGGGATGCATCCTCTCGCACGTGTTTTTGCTCGGCTAGCCTGCGGGATGCATCCTGTCGCACGTGTTTTTTACTCGACTAGCCTGCAGGATGCATCCTCTCGCACGTGTTTTTACTCGACTAGCCTGCGGGATGCATCCTCTCGCACGTGTTTTTGCTCGACTAGCCTGCGGGATGCATCCTCTCGCACGTGTTTTTGCTCGACTAGCCAGCGGGATGCATCCTCTCGCACGTGTTTTTACTCGACTACCCTGCGGGATGCATCCTCTCGCACGTGTTTTTACTCGACTACCCTGCGGGATGCATCCTCTCGCACGT
The DNA here is from genome assembly GCF_051020765.1 of Lasioglossum baleicum. Lineage (NCBI taxonomy): Eukaryota > Metazoa > Arthropoda > Insecta > Hymenoptera > Halictidae > Lasioglossum > Lasioglossum baleicum. Next base: position 229,939 of record NW_027469270.1, read on the forward strand.
GTTTTTGCTCGACTAGCCATGCGCATCCCATAAAACCTGCGCATGCGCATCCACAAAACCTGCGCATGCGCATCCCACAAAACCTGCGCATGCGCATCCCACAAAACCTCGCACGTGTTTTTACTCGACTAGCCTGCGGGATGCATCCTCTCGCACGTGTTTTTACTCGACTAGCCTGCGGGATGCATCCTCTCGCACGTGTTTTTACTCGACTAGCCTGCGGGATGCATCCTCTCGCACGTGTTTTTACTCGACTAGCCTGCAGGATGCATCCTCTCGCACGTGTTTTTGTTCGACTAGCCATGCGCATCCCAAAAAACCTGCGCATGCGCATCCCACAAAAACCTCGCACGTGTTTTTACTCGACTAGCCTGCGGGATGCATCCTCTCGCACGTGTTTTTACTCGACTAGCCTGCGGATGCATCCTCTCGCACGTGTTTGTGCTCGACTAGCCTGCGGGATGCATCCTCTCGCACGTGTTTTTACTCGACTAGCCTGCGGGATGCATCCTCTCGCACGTGTTTTTACTCGACTACCCTGCGGGATGCATCCTCTCGCACGTGTTTTTGCTCGACTAGCCATGCGCATCCCAAAAAACCTGCGCATGCGCATCCCAAAAAACCTGCGCATGCGCATCCCACAAAACCTGCGCATGCGCATCCCACAAAACCTCGCACGTGTTTTTACTCGACTAGCCTGCGGGATGCATCCTCTCGCACGTGTTTTTGCTCGGCTAGCCTGCGGGATGCATCCTCTCGCACGTGTTTTTGCTCGACTAGCCATGCGCATCCCAAAAAACCTGCGCATGCGCATCCCAAAAAACCTCGCACGTGTTTTTACTCGACTAGCCTGCGGGATGCATCCTCTCGCACGTGTTTTTGCTCGGCTAGCCTGCGGGATGCATCCTGTCGCACGTGTTTTTACTCGACTAGCCTGCAGGATGCATCCTCTCGCACGTGTTTTTACTCGACTAGCCTGCGGGATGCATCTCTCGCACGTGTTTTTGCTCGACTAGCCTGCGGGATGCATCCTCTCGCACGTGTTTTTGCTCGACTAGCCAGCGGGATGCATCCTCTCGCACGTGTTTTTACTCGACTACCCTGCGGGATGCATCCTCTCGCACGTGTTTTTACTCGACTACCCTGCGGGATGCATCCTCTCGCACGTGTTTTTGCTCGACTAGCCATGCGCATCCCATAAAACCTGCGCATGCGCATCCCACAAAACCTGCGCATGCGCATCCCACAAAACCTGCGCATGCGCATCCCACAAAACCTCGCACGTGTTTTTACTCGACTAGCCTGCGGGATGCATCCTCTCGCACGTGTTTTTACTCGACTAGCCTGCGGGATGCATCCTCTCGCACGTGTTTTTACTCGACTAGCCTGCGGGATGCATCCTCTCGCACGTGTTTTTACTCGACTAGCCTGCAGGATGCATCCTCTCGCACGTGTTTTTACTCGACTAGCCTGCGGGATGCATCCTCTCGCACGTGTTTTGCTCGACTAGCCATGCGCATCCCAAAAAACCTGCGCATGCGGATCCCAAAAAACCTGCGCATGCGCCTCCCATAAAACCTGCGCATGCGCATCCCACAAAACTTGCGCATGCGCATCGCACAAAACCTCGCACGTGTTTTTACTCGACTAGCCTGCGGGATGCATCCTCTCGCACGTGTTTTTACTCGACTAGCCTGCGGGATGTATCCTCTCGCACGTGTTTTTGCTCGACCAGCCTGCGGGATGCATCCTCTCGCACGTGTTTTTGCTCGACTAGCCTGCGGGATGCATCCTCTCGCACGTGTTTTTACTCGACTAGCCTGCGGGATTCATCCTCTCGCACGTGTTTTTACTCGACTAGCCTGCGGGATGCATCCTCTCGCACGTGTTTTTGCTCGACTAGCCTGCGGGATGCATCCTCTCGCACGTGTTTTTACTCGACTAGCCTGCGGGATGCATCCTCTCGCACGTGTTTTTACTCGACTAGCCTGCGGGATGCATCCTCTCGCATGTGTTTTTACTCGACTAGCCTGCAGGATGCATCCTCTCGCACGTGTTTTTACTCGACTAGCCTGCGGGATGCATCCTCTCGCACGTGTTTTTGCTCGACTAGCCTGCGGGATGCATCCTCTCGCACGTGTTTGTGCTCGACTAGCCTGCGGGATGCATCCTCTCGCACGTGTTTTTACTCGACTAGCCTGCGGGATGCATCCTCTCGCACGTGTTTTTACTCGACTACCCTGCGGGATGCATCCTCTCGCACGTGTTTTTACTCGACTACCCTGCGGGATGCATCCTCTCGCACGTGTTTTACTCGACTAGCCTGCGGGATGCATCCTCTCGCACGTGTTTTTACTCGACTACCCTGCGGGATGCATCCTCTCGCACGTGTTTTTGCTCGACTAGCCATGCGCATCCCATAAAACCTGCGCATGCGCATCCCACAAAACCTGCGCATGCGCATCCCACAAAACCTGCGCATGCGCATCCCACAAAACCTGCGCATACGCATCCCACAAAACCTCGCACGTGTTTTTACTCGACTAGCCTGCGGGATGCATCCTCTCGCACGTGTTTTTACTCGACTAGCCTGCGGGATGCATCCTCTCGCACGTGTTTTTACTCGACTAGCCTGCGGGATGCATCCTCTCGCACGTGTTTTTACTCGACTAGCCTGCAGGATGCATCCTCTCGCACGTGTTTTTACTCGACTAGCCTGCGGGATGCATCCTCTCGCACGTGTTTTTGCTCGACTAGCCATGCGCATCCCAAAAAACCTGCGCATGCGGATCCCAAAAAACCTGCGCATGCGCCTCCCAAAAAACCTGCGCATGCGCATCCCACAAAACCTCGCACGTGTTTTTACTCGACTAGCCTGCGGGATGCATCCTCTCGCACGTGTTTTTGCTCGGCTAGCCTGCGGGATGCATCCTCTCGCACGTGTTTTTGCTCGACTAGCCATGCGTATCCCAAAAAACCTGCGCATGCGCATCCCACAAAACATGCGCATGCGCATCCCACAAAACCTCGCACGTGTTTGTGCTCGACTAGCCTGCGGGATGCATCCTTTCGCACGTGTTTTTACTCGACTAGCCTGCGGGATGCATCCTCTCGCACGTGTTTTTGCTCGACTAGCCTGCGGGATGCATCCTCTCGCACGTGTTTGTGCTCGACTAGCCTGCGGGATGCATCCTCTCGCACGTGTTTTTACTCGACTAGCCTGCGGGATGCATCCTCTCGCACGTGTTTTTACTCGACTACCCTGCGGGATGCATCCTCTCGCACGTGTTTTTGCTCGACTAGCCATTGGCATCCCAAAAAACCTGCGCATGCGCATCCCACAAAACCTCGCACGTGTTTTTACTCGACTAGCCTGCGGGATGCATCCTCTCGCACGCGTTTTTACTCGACTAGCATGCGGGATGCATCCTCTCGCACGTGTTTTTGCTCGACTAGCCATGCGCATCCCAAAAAACCTGCGCATGCGCATCCCACAAAACCTCGCACGTGTTTTTACTCGACTAGCCTGCGGGATGCATCCTCTCGCACGTGTTTTTACTCGACTAGCCTGCGGGATGCATCCTCTCGCACGTGTTTTTACTCGACTAGCCTGCGGGATGCATCCTCTCGCACGTGTTTTTACTTTACTAGCCTGCGGGATGCATCCCCTCGCACGTGTTTTTACTCGACTACCCTGCGGGATGCATCCTCTCGCACGTGTTTTTGCTCGACTAGCCATGCGCATCCCAAAAAACCTGCGCATGCGCATCCCAAAAAACCTGCGCATGCGCATCCCACAAAACCTGCGCATGCGCATCCCACAAAACCACGCACGTGTTTGTGCTCGACTAGCCTGCGGGATGCATCCTTTCGCACGTGTTTTTACTCGACTAGCCTGCGGGATGCATCCTCTCGCACGTGTTTTTGCTCGACTAGCCTGCGGGATGCATCCTCTCGCACGTGTTTGTGCTCGACTAGCCTGCGGGATGCATCCTCTCGCACGTGTTTTTACTCGACTAGCCTGCGGGATGCATCCTCTCGCACGTGTTTTTGCTCGACTAGCCTGCGGGATGCATCCTCTCGCACGTGTTTTTGCTCGACTAGCCTGCGGGATGCATCCTCTCGCACGTGTTTTTACTCGACTAGCCTGCGGGATGCATCCTCTCGCACGTGTTTTTACTCGACTACCCTGCGGGATGCATACTCTCGCACGTGTTTTTGCTCGACTAGCCATGCGCATCCCAAAAAACCTGCGCATGCGCATCCCACAAAACCTGCGTATGCGCATCCCACAAAGCCTCGCACGTGTTTTTACTCGACTAGCCTGCGGGTTGCATCCTCTCGCACGTGTTTTTACTCGACTAGCCTGCGGGAAGCATCCTCTCGCACGTGTTTGTGCTCGACTAGCCTGCGGGATGCATCCTCTCGCACGTGTTTTTACTCGACTAGCCTGCGGGATGCATCCTCTCGCACGTGTTTTTACTCGACTACCCTGCGGGATGCATCCTCTCGCACGTGTTTTTGCTCGACTAGCCATGCGCATCCCAAAAAACCTGCGCATGCGCATCCCAAAAAACCTGCGCATGCGCATCCCACAAAACCTGCGCATGCGCATCCCACAAAACCTCGCACGTGTTTTTACTCGACTAGCCTGCGGGATGCATCCTCTCGCACGTGTTTTTGCTCGGCTAGCCTGCGGGATGCATCCTCTCGCACGTGTTTTTGCTCGACTAGCCATGCGCATCCCAAAAAACCTGCGCATGCGCATCCCAAAAAACCTCGCACGTGTTTTTACTCGACTAGCCTGCGGGATGCATCCTCTCGCACGTGTTTTTGCTCGGCTAGCCTGCGGGATGCATCCTGTCGCACGTGTTTTTACTCGACTAGCCTGCAGGATGCATCCTCTCGCACGTGTTTTTACTCGACTAGCCTGCGGGATGCATCCTCTCGCACGTGTTTTTGCTCGACTAGCCTGCGGGATGCATCCTCTCGCACGTGTTTTTGCTCGACTAGCCAGCGGGATGCATCCTCTCGCACGTGTTTTTACTCGACTACCCTGCGGGATGCATCCTCTCGCACGTGTTTTTACTCGACTACCCTGCGGGATGCATCCTCTCGCACGTGTTTTTGCTCGACTAGCCATGCGCATCCCATAAAACCTGCGCATGCGCATCCCACAAAACCTGCGCATGCGCATCCCACAAAACCTGCGCATGCGCATCCCACAAAACCTCGCACGTGTTTTTACTCGACTAGCCTGCGGGATGCATCCTCTCGCACGTGTTTTTACTCGACTAGCCTGCGGGATGCATCCTCTCGCACGTGTTTTTACTCGACTAGCCTGCGGGATGCATCCTCTCGCACGTGTTTTTACTCGACTAGCCTGCAGGATGCATCCTCTCGCACGTGTTTTTACTCGACTAGCCTGCGGGATGCATCCTCTCGCACGTGTTTTTGCTCGACTAGCCATGCGCATCCCAAAAAACCTGCGCATGCGGATCCCAAAAAACCTGCGCATGCGCCTCCCATAAAACCTGCGCATGCGCATCCCACAAAACTTGCGCATGCGCATCGCACAAAACCTCGCACGTGTTTTTACTCGACTAGCCTGCGGGATGCATCCTCTCGCACGTGTTTTTACTCGACTAGCCTGCGGGATGTATCCTCTCGCACGTGTTTTTGCTCGACCAGCCTGCGGGATGCATCCTCTCGCACGTGTTTTTGCTCGACTAGCCTGCGGGATGCATCCTCTCGCACGTGTTTTTACTCGACTAGCCTGCGGGATTCATCCTCTCGCACGTGTTTTTACTCGACTAGCCTGCGGGATGCATCCTCTCGCACGTGTTTTTGCTCGACTAGCCTGCGGGATGCATCCTCTCGCACGTGTTTTTACTCGACTAGCCTGCGGGATGCATCCTCTCGCACGTGTTTTTACTCGACTAGCCTGCGGGATGCATCCTCTCGCATGTGTTTTTACTCGACTAGCCTGCAGGATGCATCCTCTCGCACGTGTTTTTACTCGACTAGCCTGCGGGATGCATCCTCTCGCACGTGTTTTTGCTCGACTAGCCTGCGGGATGCATCCTCTCGCACGTGTTTGTGCTCGACTAGCCTGCGGGATGCATCCTCTCGCACGTGTTTTTACTCGACTAGCCTGCGGGATGCATCCTCTCGCACGTGTTTTTACTCGACTACCCTGCGGGATGCATCCTCTCGCACGTGTTTTTACTCGACTACCCTGCGGGATGCATCCTCTCGCACGTGTTTTACTCGACTAGCCTGCGGGATGCATCCTCTCGCACGTGTTTTTACTCGACTACCCTGCGGGATGCATCCTCTCGCACGTGTTTTTGCTCGACTAGCCATGCGCATCCCATAAAACCTGCGCATGCGCATCCCACAAAACCTGCGCATGCGCATCCCACAAAACCTGCGCATGCGCATCCCACAAAACCTGCGCATACGCATCCCACAAAACCTCGCACGTGTTTTTACTCGACTAGCCTGCGGGATGCATCCTCTCGCACGTGTTTTTACTCGACTAGCCTGCGGGATGCATCCTCTCGCACGTGTTTTTACTCGACTAGCCTGCGGGATGCATCCTCTCGCACGTGTTTTTACTCGACTAGCCTGCAGGATGCATCCTCTCGCACGTGTTTTTACTCGACTAGCCTGCGGGATGCATCCTCTCGCACGTGTTTTTGCTCGACTAGCCATGCGCATCCCAAAAAACCTGCGCATGCGGATCCCAAAAAACCTGCGCATGCGCCTCCCAAAAAACCTGCGCATGCGCATCCCACAAAACCTCGCACGTGTTTTTACTCGACTAGCCTGCGGGATGCATCCTCTCGCACGTGTTTTTGCTCGGCTAGCCTGCGGGATGCATCCTCTCGCACGTGTTTTTGCTCGACTAGCCATGCGTATCCCAAAAAACCTGCGCATGCGCATCCCACAAAACATGCGCATGCGCATCCCACAAAACCTCGCACGTGTTTGTGCTCGACTAGCCTGCGGGATGCATCCTTTCGCACGTGTTTTTACTCGACTAGCCTGCGGGATGCATCCTCTCGCACGTGTTTTTGCTCGACTAGCCTGCGGGATGCATCCTCTCGCACGTGTTTGTGCTCGACTAGCCTGCGGGATGCATCCTCTCGCACGTGTTTTTACTCGACTAGCCTGCGGGATGCATCCTCTCGCACGTGTTTTTACTCGACTACCCTGCGGGATGCATCCTCTCGCACGTGTTTTTGCTCGACTAGCCATTGGCATCCCAAAAAACCTGCGCATGCGCATCCCACAAAACCTCGCACGTGTTTTTACTCGACTAGCCTGCGGGATGCATCCTCTCGCACGCGTTTTTACTCGACTAGCATGCGGGATGCATCCTCTCGCACGTGTTTTTGCTCGACTAGCCATGCGCATCCCAAAAAACCTGCGCATGCGCATCCCACAAAACCTCGCACGTGTTTTTACTCGACTAGCCTGCGGGATGCATCCTCTCGCACGTGTTTTTACTCGACTAGCCTGCGGGATGCATCCTCTCGCACGTGTTTTTACTCGACTAGCCTGCGGGATGCATCCTCTCGCACGTGTTTTTACTTTACTAGCCTGCGGGATGCATCCCCTCGCACGTGTTTTTACTCGACTACCCTGCGGGATGCATCCTCTCGCACGTGTTTTTGCTCGACTAGCCATGCGCATCCCAAAAAACCTGCGCATGCGCATCCCAAAAAACCTGCGCATGCGCATCCCACAAAACCTGCGCATGCGCATCCCACAAAACCACGCACGTGTTTGTGCTCGACTAGCCTGCGGGATGCATCCTTTCGCACGTGTTTTTACTCGACTAGCCTGCGGGATGCATCCTCTCGCACGTGTTTTTGCTCGACTAGCCTGCGGGATGCATCCTCTCGCACGTGTTTGTGCTCGACTAGCCTGCGGGATGCATCCTCTCGCACGTGTTTTTACTCGACTAGCCTGCGGGATGCATCCTCTCGCACGTGTTTTTGCTCGACTAGCCTGCGGGATGCATCCTCTCGCACGTGTTTTTGCTCGACTAGCCTGCGGGATGCATCCTCTCGCACGTGTTTTTACTCGACTAGCCTGCGGGATGCATCCTCTCGCACGTGTTTTTACTCGACTACCCTGCGGGATGCATACTCTCGCACGTGTTTTTGCTCGACTAGCCATGCGCATCCCAAAAAACCTGCGCATGCGCATCCCACAAAACCTGCGTATGCGCATCCCACAAAGCCTCGCACGTGTTTTTACTCGACTAGCCTGCGGGTTGCATCCTCTCGCACGTGTTTTTACTCGACTAGCCTGCGGGAAGCATCCTCTCGCACGTGTTTATACTCGACTAGCCTGCGGGATGCATCCTCTCGCACGTGTTTTTACTCGACTACCCTGCGGAATGCATCCTCTCGCACGTGTTTTTGCTCCACTAGCCATGCGCATCCCATAAAACCTGCGCATGCGCATCCCACAAAACCTGCGCATGCGCATCCCACAAAACCTGCGCATGCGCATCCCACAAAACCTCGCACGTGTTTTTACTCGACTAGCCTGCGGGATGCATCCTCTCGCACGTGTTTTTACTCGACTAGCCTGCGGGATGCATCCTCTCGCACGTGTTTTTACTCGACTAGCCTGCGGGATGCATCCTCTCGCACGTGTTTTTACTCGACTAGCCTGCAGGATGCATCCTCTCGCACGTGTTTTTACTCGACTAGCCTGCGGGATGCATCCTCTCGCACGTGTTTTTACTCGACTACCCTGCGGGATGTATCCTCTCGCACGTGTTTTTGCTCGACTAGCCATGCGCATCCCATAAAACCTGCGCATGCGCATCCCACAAAACTTGCGCATGCGCATCGCACAAAACCTCGCACGTGTTTTTACTCGACTAGCCTGCGGGATGCATCCTCTCGCACGTGTTTTTACTCGACTAGCCTGCGGGATGTATCCTCTCGCACGTGTTTTTGCTCGACCAGCCTGCGGGATGCATCCTCTCGCACGTGTTTTTGCTCGACTAGCCTGCGGGATGCATCCTCTCGCACGTGTTTTTACTCGACTAGCCTGCGGGATTCATCCTCTCGCACGTGTTTTTACTCGACTAGCCTGCGGGATGCATCCTCTCGCACGTGTTTTTGCTCGACTAGCCTGCGGGATGCATCCTCTCGCACGTGTTTTTACTCGACTAGCCTGCGGGATGCATCCTCTCGCACGTGTTTTTACTCGACTAGCCTGCGGGATGCATCCTCTCGCATGTGTTTTTACTCGACTAGCCTGCAGGATGCATCCTCTCGCACGTGTTTTTACTCGACTAGCCTGCGGGATGCATCCTCTCGCACGTGTTTTTGCTCGACTAGCCATGCGCATCCCAAAAAACCTGCGCATGCGCATCCCACAAAACCTGCGCATGCGCATCCCACAAAACCTCGCACGTGTTTTTACTCGACTAGCCTGCGGGATGCATCCTTTCGCACGTGTTTTTACTCGACTAGCCTGCGGGATGCATCCTCTCGCACGTGTTTTTGCTCGACTAGCCTGCGGGATGCAACCTCTCGCACGTGTTTTTGCTCGACTAGCCTGCGGGATGCATCCTCTCGCACGTGTATTTGCTCGACTAGCCTGCGGGATGCATCCTCTCGCACGTGTTTTTGCTCGACTAGGCATGCGCATCCCAAAAAACCTGCGCATGCGCATCCCAAAAAACCTGCGCATGCGCATCCCAAAAAACCTGCGCATGCGCATCCCACAAAACCTGCGCATGCGCATCCAACAAAACCTCGCACGTGTTTTTACTCGACTAGCCTGCGGGATGCATCCTCTCGCACGTGTTTTTACTCGACTAGCCTGCGGGATGCATCCTCTCGCACGTGTTTCTACTCGAATAGCCTGCGGGATGCATCCTCTCGCACGTGTTTTTACTCGACTAGCCTGCGGGATGCATCGTCTCGCACGTGTTTTTACCCGACTAGCCTGCGGGATGCATCCTCTCGCACGTGTTTTTGCTCGACTAGCCATGCGCATCCCAAAAAACCTGCGCATGCGCATCCCACAAAACCTGCGCATGCGCATCCCACAAAACCTGCGCATGCGCATCCCACAAAACCTCGCACGTGTTTTTACTCGACTAGCCTGCGGGATGCATCCTCTCGCACGTGTTTTTACTCGACTAGCCTGCGGGATGCATCCTCTCGCACGTGTTTTTACTCGACTAGCCTGCGGGATGCATCCTCTCGCACGTGTTTTTACTCGACTAGCCTGCAGGATGCATCCTCTCGCACGTGTTTTTACTCGACTAGCCTGCGGGATGCATCCTCTCGCACGTGTTTTTACTCGACTACCCTGCGGGATGTATCCTCTCGCACGTGTTTTTGCTCGACTAGCCATGCGCATCCCAAAAAACCTGCGCATGCGCATCCCACAAAACCTGCGCATGCGCATCCCACAAAACCTCGCACGTGTTTTTACTCGACTAGCCTGCGGGATGCATCCTTTCGCACGTGTTTTTACTCGACTAGCCTGCGGGATGCATCCTCTCGCACGTGTTTTTACTCGACTAGCCTGCGGGATGCATCCTCTCGGACGTGTTTCTACTCGACTAGCCTGCGGGATGCATCCTCTCGCACGTGTTTTTACTCGACTAGCCTGCGGGATGCATCGTCTCGCACGTGTTTTTACCCGACTAGCCTGCGGGATGCATCCTCTCGCACGTGTTTTTGCTCGACTAGCCATGCGCATCCCAAAAAACCTGCGCATGCGCATCCCAAAAAATCTGCGAATGCGCATCCCACAAAACCTGCGCATGCGCATCCCACAAAACCTCGCACGTGTTTGTGCTCGACTAGCCTGCGGGATGCATCCTTTCGCACGTGTTTTTACTCGACTAGCCTGCGGGATGCATCCTCTCGCACGTGTTTTTGCTCGACTAGCCTGCGGGATGCATCCTCTCGCACATGTTTGTGCTCGGCTAGCCTGCGGGATGCATCCTTTCGCACGTGTTTTTACTCGACTAGTCTGCGGGATGCATCCTCTCGCACGTGTTTTTGCTCGACTAGCCTGCGGGATGCATCCTCTCGCACGTGTTTTTGCTCTACTAGCCATGCGCATCCCAAAAAACCTGCGCATGCGCATCCCAAAAAATTTGCGCATGCGCATCCCACAAAACCTGCGCATGCGCATCCCACAAAACCTGGCACGTGTTTGTGCTCGACTAGCCTGCGGGATGCATCCTTTCGCACGTGTTTTTACTCGACTAGCCTGCGGGATGCATCCTCTCGCACGTGTTTTTGCTCGACTAGCCTGCGGGATGCATCCTCTCGCACGTGTTTTTGCTCTACTAGCCATGCGCATCCCAAAAAACCTGCGCATGCGCATCCCAAAAAACCTGCGCATGCGCATCCCACAAAACCTGCGCATGCGCATCCCACAAAACCTCGCACGTGTTTTTACTCGGCTAGCCTGCGGGATGCATCCTCTCGCACGTGTTTTTGCACGACTAGCCATGCGCATCCCAAAAAACCTGCGCATGCGCATCCCAAAAAACCTGCGCATGCGCATCCCAAAAAACCTGCGCATGCGCATCCCAAAAAACCTGCGCATGCGCATCCCACAAAACCTGCGCATGCGCATCCCACAAAACCTCGCACGTGATTTTACTCGACTAGCCTGCGGGATGCATCCTCTCGCACGTGTTTTTACTCGACTAGCCTGCGGGATGCATCCTCTCGCACGTGTTTTTGCTCGACTAGCCATGCGCATCCCAAAAAATCTGCGCATGCGCATCCCACAAAACCTGCGCATGCGCATCCCACAAAACCTCGCACGTGTTTGTGCTCGACTAGCCTGCGGGATGCATCCTTTCGCACGTGTTTTTACTCGACTAGCCTGCGGGATGCATCCTCTCGCACGTGTTTTTGCTCTACTAGCCATGCGCATCCCAAAAAACCTGCGCATGCGCATCCCAAAAAATTTGCGCATGCGCATCCCACAAAACCTGCGCATGCGCATCCCACAAAACCTCGCACGTGTTTGTGCTCGACTAGCCTGCGGGATGCATCCTCTCGCACGTGTTTTTGCTCGACTAGCCATGCGCATCCCAAAAAACCTGCGCATGCGCATCCCACAAAACCTCGCACGTGTTTTTACTCGACTAGCCTGCGGGATGCATCCTCTCGCACGTGTTTTTACTCGACTAGTCTGCGGGATGCATCCTCTCGCACGTGTTTTTGCTCGACTAGCCATGCGCATCCCAAAAAACCTGCACATGCGCATCCCAAAAAACCTGCGCATGCGCATCCCACAAAACCTGCGCATGCGCATCCCACAAAACCTCGCACGTGTTTGTGCTCGACTAGCCTGCGGGATGCATCCTTTCGCACGTGTTTTTACTCGACTAGCCTGCGGGATGCATCCTCTCGCACGTGTTTTTGCTCGACTAGCCTGCGGGATGCATCCTCTCGCACGTGTTTTTGCTCTACTAGCCATGCGCATCCCAAAAAACCTGCGCATGCGCATCACAAAAAATTTGCGCATGCGCATCCCACAAAACCTGCGCATGCGCATCCTACAAAACCTCGCACGTGTTTTTACTCGACTAGCCTGCGGGATGCATCCTCTCGCACGTGTTTTTACTCGACTAGCCTGCGGGATGCATCCTCTCGCACGTGTTTCTACTCGACTAGCCTGCGGGATGCATCCTCTCGCACGTGTTTTTACTCGACTAGCCTGCGGGATGCATCGTCTCGCACGTGTTTTTACTCGACTAGCCTGTGGGATGCATCCTCTCGCACGTGCTTTTGCTCGACTAGCCATGCGCATCCCAAAAAACCTGCGCATGCGCATCCCAAAAAATCTGCGAATGCGCATCCCACAAAACCTGCGCATGCGCATCCCACAAAACCTCGCACGTGTTTGTGCTCGACTAGCCTGCGGGATGCATCCTTTCGCACGTGTTTTTACTCGACTAGCCTGCGGGATGCATCCTCTCGCACGTGTTTTTGCTCGACTAGCCTGCGGGATGCATCCTCTCGCACATGTTTGTGCTCGGCTAGCCTGCGGGATGCATCCTTTCGCACGTGTTTTTACTCGACTAGCCTGCGGGATGCATCCTCTCGCACGTGTTTTTGCTCGACTAGCCTGCGGGATGCATCCTCTCGCACGTGTTTATGCTCTACTAGCCATGCGCATCCCAAAAAACTTGCGCATGCGCATCCCAAAAAATTTGCGCATGCGCATCCCACAAAACCTGCGCATGCGCATCCCACAAAACCTGGCACGTGTTTGTGCTCGACTAGCCTGCGGGATGCATCCTTTCGCACGTGTTTTTACTCGACTAGCCTGCGGGATGCATCCTCTCGCACGTGTTTTTGCTCGACTAGCCTGCGGGATGCATCCTCTCGCACGTGTTTATGCTCTACTAGCCATGCGCATCCCAAAAAACTTGCGCATGCGCATCCCAAAAAACCTGCGCATGCGCATCCCAAAAAACCTGCGCATGCGCATCCCACAAAACCTGCGCATGCGCATCCCACAAAACCTCGCACGTGTTTTTACTCGGCTAGCCTGCGGGATGCATCCTCTCGCACGTGTTTTTGCACGACTAGCTATGCGCATCCCAAAAAACCTGCGCATGCGCATCCCAAAAAACCTGCGCATGCGCATCCCACAAAACCTGCGCATGCGCATCCCACAAAACCTCGCACGTGTTTTTACTCGACTAGCCTGCGGGATGCATCCTCTCGCACGTGTTTTTACTCGACTAGCCTGCGGGATGCATCCTCTCGCACGTGTTTTTGCTCGACTAGCCATGCGCATCCCAAAAAACCTGCGCATGCGCATCCCAAAAAATCTGCGCATGCGCATCCCACAAAACCTGCGCATGCGCATCCCACAAAACCTCGCACGTGTTTGTGCTCGACTAGCCTGCGGGATGCATCCTTTCGCACGTGTTTTTACTCGACTAGCCTGCGGGATGCATCCTCTCGCACGTGTTTTTGCTCGACTAGCCTGCGGGATGCATCCTCTCGCACGTGTTTCTACTCGACTAGCCTGCGGGATTCATCCTCTCGCACGTGTTTTTACTCGACTAGCCTGCGGGATGCATCCTCTCGCACGTGTTTTTACTCGACTAGCCTGCGGGATGCATCCTCTCGCACGTGTTTTTGCTCGACTAGCCATGCGCATCCCAAAAAACCTGCACATGCGCATCCCAAAAAACCTGCGCATGCGCATCCCACAAAACCTGCGCATGCGCATCCCAAAAAACCTCGCACGTGTTTGTGCTCGACTAGCCTGCGGGATGCATCCTCTCGCACGTGTTTTTGCTCGACTAGCCATGCGCATCCCAAAAAACCTGCGCATGCGCATCCCAAAAAACCTGCGCATGCGCATCCCACAAAACCTCGCACGTGTTTTTACTCGACTAGCCTGCGGGATGCATCCTCTCGCACGTGTTTTTACTCGACTAGCCTGCGGGATGCATCCTCTCGCACGTGTTTTTGCTCGACTAGCCATGCGCATCCCAAAAAACCTGCACATGCGCATCCCAAAAAACCTGCGCATGCGCATCCCACAAAACCTGCGCATGCGCATCCCACAAAACCTCGCACGTGTTTGTGCTCGACTAGCCTGCGGGATGCATCCTTTCGCACGTGTGTTTACTCGACTAGCCTGCGGGATGCATCCTCTCGCACGTGTTTTTGCTCTACTAGCCATGCGCATCCCAAAAAACCTGCGCATGCGCATCCCAAAAAATTTGCGCATGCGCATCCCACAAAACCTGCGCATGCGCATCCCACAAAACCTCGCACGTGTTTGTGCTCGACTAGCCTGCGGGATGCATCCTCTCGCACGTGTTTTTGCTCGACTAGCCATGCGCATCCCAAAAAACCTGCGCATGCGCATCCCAAAAAACCTGCGCATGCGCATCCCACAAAACCTCGCACGTGTTTTTACTCGACTAGCCTGCGGGATGCATCCTCTCGCACGTGTTTTTACTCGACTAGCCTGCGGGATGCATCCTCTCGCACGTGTTTTTGCTCGACTAGCCATGCGCATCCCAAAAAACCTGCACATGCGCATCCCAAAAAACCTGCGCATGCGCATCCCACAAAACCTGCGCATGCGCATCCCACAAAACCTCGCACGTGTTTGTGCTCGACTAGCCTGCGGGATGCATCCTTTCGCACGTGTTTTTACTCGACTAGCCTGCGGGATGCATCCTCTCGCACGTGTTTTTGCTCGACTAGCCTGCGGGATGCATCCTCTCGCACGTGTTTTTGCTCGACTAGCCTGCGGGATGCATCCTCTCGCACGTGTTTTTACTCGACTAGCCTGCGGGATGCATCCTCTCGCACGTGTTTTTGCTCGACTAGCCTGCGGGATGCATCCTCTCGCACGTGTTTTTGCTCGACTAGCCATGCGCATCCCAAAAAACCTGCGCATGCGCATCCCAAAAAATCTGCGCATGCGCATCCCACAAAACCTGCGCATCCGCATCCCACAAAACCTCGCACGTGTTTGTGCTCGACTAGCCTGCGGGATGCATCCTTTCGCACGTGTTTTTACTCGACTAGCCTGCGGGATGCATCCTCTCGCACGTGTTTTTGCTCGACTAGCCTGCGGGATGCATCCTCTCGCACGTGTTTTTAGTCGAAAAGCCTGCGGGATGCATCCTCTCGCACGTGTTTTTACTCGACTACCCTGCGGGATGCATCCTCTCGCACGTGTTTTTGCTCGACTAGCCATGCGCATCCCAAAAAACCTGCGCATGCGCATCCCAAAAAACCTGCGCATGCGCATCCCAAGAAACCTGTGCATGCGCATCCCACAAAACCTGCGCATGCGCATCCCACAAAACCTCGCACGTGTTTTTACTCGACTAGCCTGCGGGATGCATCCTCTCGCACGTGTTTTTACTCGACTAGCCTGCGGGATGCATCCTCTCGCACGTGTTTTTGCTCGACTAGCCATGCGTATCCCAAAAAACCTGCGCATGCGCATCCCACAAAACATGCGCATGCGCATCCCACAAAACCTCGCACGTGTTTGTGCTCGACTAGCCTGCGGGATGCATCCTTTCGCACGTGTTTTTACTCGACTAGCCTGCGGGATGCATCCTCTCGCACGTGTTTTTGCTCGACTAGCCTGCGGGATGCATCCTCTCGCACGTGTTTGTGCTCGACTAGCCTGCGGGATGCATCCTCTCGCACGTGTTTTTACTCGACTAGCCTGCGGGATGCATCCTCTCGCACGTGTTTTTACTCGACTACCCTGCGGGATGCATCCTCTCGCACGTGTTTTTACTCGACTAGCCTGCGGGATGCATCCTCTCGCACGTGTTTTTACTCGACTAGCCTGCGGGATGCATCCTCTCGCACGTGTTTTTACTCGACTACCCTGCGGGATGCATCCTCTCGCACGTGTTTTTGCTCGACTAGCCATGCGCATCCCATAAAACCTGCGCATGCGCATCCCACAAAACCTGCGCATGCGCATCCCACAAAACCTGCGCATGCGCATCCCACAAAACCTCGCACGTGTTTTTACTCGACTAGCCTGCGGGATGCATCCTCTCGCACGTGTTTTTACTCGACTAGCCTGCGGGATGCATCCTCTCGCACGTGTTTTTGCTCGACTAGCCATGCGCATCCCAAAAAACCTGCGCATGCGCATCCCACAAAACCTGCGCATGCGCATCCCACAAAACCTGCGCATGCGCATCCCACAAAACCTCGCACGTGTTTTTACTCGACTAGCCTGCGGGATGCATCCTCTCGCACGTGTTTTTACTCGACTAGCCTGCGGGATGCATCCTCTCGCACGTGTTTTTACTCGACTAGCCTGCGGGATGCATCCTCTCGCACGTGTTTTTACTCGACTAGCCTGCAGGATGCATCCTCTCGCACGTGTTTTTACTCGACTAGCCTGCGGGATGCATCCTCTCGCACGTGTTTTTACTCGACTACCCTGCGGGATGTATCCTCTCGCACGTGTTTTTGCTCGACTAGCCATGCGCATCCCAAAAAACCTGCGCATGCGCATCCCACAAAACCTGCGCATGCGCATCCCACAAAACCTCGCACGTGTTTTTACTCGACTAGCCTGCGGGATGCATCCTTTCGCACGTGTTTTTACTCGACTAGCCTGCGGGATGCATCCTCTCGCACGTGTTTTTACTCGACTAGCCTGCGGGATGCATCCTCTCGGACGTGTTTCTACTCGACTAGCCTGCGGGATGCATCCTCTCGCACGTGTTTTTACTCGACTAGCCTGCGGGATGCATCGTCTCGCACGTGTTTTTACCCGACTAGCCTGCGGGATGCATCCTCTCGCACGTGTTTTTGCTCGACTAGCCATGCGCATCCCAAAAAACCTGCGCATGCGCATCCCAAAAAATCTGCGAATGCGCATCCCACAAAACCTGCGCATGCGCATCCCACAAAACCTCGCACGTGTTTGTGCTCGACTAGCCTGCGGGATGCATCCTTTCGCACGTGTTTTTACTCGACTAGCCTGCGGGATGCATCCTCTCGCACGTGTTTTTGCTCGACTAGCCTGCGGGATGCATCCTCTCGCACATGTTTGTGCTCGGCTAGCCTGCGGGATGCATCCTTTCGCACGTGTTTTTACTCGACTAGTCTGCGGGATGCATCCTCTCGCACGTGTTTTTGCTCGACTAGCCTGCGGGATGCATCCTCTCGCACGTGTTTTTGCTCTACTAGCCATGCGCATCCCAAAAAACCTGCGCATGCGCATCCCAAAAAATTTGCGCATGCGCATCCCACAAAACCTGCGCATGCGCATCCCACAAAACCTGGCACGTGTTTGTGCTCGACTAGCCTGCGGGATGCATCCTTTCGCACGTGTTTTTACTCGACTAGCCTGCGGGATGCATCCTCTCGCACGTGTTTTTGCTCGACTAGCCTGCGGGATGCATCCTCTCGCACGTGTTTTTGCTCTACTAGCCATGCGCATCCCAAAAAACCTGCGCATGCGCATCCCAAAAAACCTGCGCATGCGCATCCCACAAAACCTGCGCATGCGCATCCCACAAAACCTCGCACGTGTTTTTACTCGGCTAGCCTGCGGGATGCATCCTCTCGCACGTGTTTTTGCACGACTAGCCATGCGCATCCCAAAAAACCTGCGCATGCGCATCCCAAAAAACCTGCGCATGCGCATCCCAAAAAACCTGCGCATGCGCATCCCAAAAAACCTGCGCATGCGCATCCCACAAAACCTGCGCATGCGCATCCCACAAAACCTCGCACGTGATTTTACTCGACTAGCCTGCGGGATGCATCCTCTCGCACGTGTTTTTACTCGACTAGCCTGCGGGATGCATCCTCTCGCACGTGTTTTTGCTCGACTAGCCATGCGCATCCCAAAAAACCTGCGCATGCGCATCCCAAAAAATCTGCGCATGCGCATCCCACAAAACCTGCGCATGCGCATCCCACAAAACCTCGCACGTGTTTGTGCTCGACTAGCCTGCGGGATGCATCCTTTCGCACGTGTTTTTACTCGACTAGCCTGCGGGATGCATCCTCTCGCACGTGTTTTTGCTCTACTAGCCATGCGCATCCCAAAAAACCTGCGCATGCGCATCCCAAAAAATTTGCGCATGCGCATCCCACAAAACCTGCGCATGCGCATCCCACAAAACCTCGCACGTGTTTGTGCTCGACTAGCCTGCGGGATGCATCCTCTCGCACGTGTTTTTGCTCGACTAGCCATGCGCATCCCAAAAAACCTGCGCATGCGCATCCCACAAAACCTCGCACGTGTTTTTACTCGACTAGCCTGCGGGATGCATCCTCTCGCACGTGTTTTTACTCGACTAGTCTGCGGGATGCATCCTCTCGCACGTGTTTTTGCTCGACTAGCCATGCGCATCCCAAAAAACCTGCACATGCGCATCCCAAAAAACCTGCGCATGCGCATCCCACAAAACCTGCGCATGCGCATCCCACAAAACCTCGCACGTGTTTGTGCTCGACTAGCCTGCGGGATGCATCCTTTCGCACGTGTTTTTACTCGACTAGCCTGCGGGATGCATCCTCTCGCACGTGTTTTTGCTCGACTAGCCTGCGGGATGCATCCTCTCGCACGTGTTTTTGCTCTACTAGCCATGCGCATCCCAAAAAACCTGCGCATGCGCATCACAAAAAATTTGCGCATGCGCATCCCACAAAACCTGCGCATGCGCATCCTACAAAACCTCGCACGTGTTTTTACTCGACTAGCCTGCGGGATGCATCCTCTCGCACGTGTTTTTACTCGACTAGCCTGCGGGATGCATCCTCTCGCACGTGTTTCTACTCGACTAGCCTGCGGGATGCATCCTCTCGCACGTGTTTTTACTCGACTAGCCTGCGGGATGCATCGTCTCGCACGTGTTTTTACTCGACTAGCCTGTGGGATGCATCCTCTCGCACGTGCTTTTGCTCGACTAGCCATGCGCATCCCAAAAAACCTGCGCATGCGCATCCCAAAAAATCTGCGAATGCGCATCCCACAAAACCTGCGCATGCGCATCCCACAAAACCTCGCACGTGTTTGTGCTCGACTAGCCTGCGGGATGCATCCTTTCGCACGTGTTTTTACTCGACTAGCCTGCGGGATGCATCCTCTCGCACGTGTTTTTGCTCGACTAGCCTGCGGGATGCATCCTCTCGCACATGTTTGTGCTCGGCTAGCCTGCGGGATGCATCCTTTCGCACGTGTTTTTACTCGACTAGCCTGCGGGATGCATCCTCTCGCACGTGTTTTTGCTCGACTAGCCTGCGGGATGCATCCTCTCGCACGTGTTTATGCTCTACTAGCCATGCGCATCCCAAAAAACTTGCGCATGCGCATCCCAAAAAATTTGCGCATGCGCATCCCACAAAACCTGCGCATGCGCATCCCACAAAACCTGGCACGTGTTTGTGCTCGACTAGCCTGCGGGATGCATCCTTTCGCACGTGTTTTTACTCGACTAGCCTGCGGGATGCATCCTCTCGCACGTGTTTTTGCTCGACTAGCCTGCGGGATGCATCCTCTCGCACGTGTTTATGCTCTACTAGCCATGCGCATCCCAAAAAACTTGCGCATGCGCATCCCAAAAAACCTGCGCATGCGCATCCCAAAAAACCTGCGCATGCGCATCCCACAAAACCTG
This sequence comes from Lasioglossum baleicum, assembly GCF_051020765.1. Lineage (NCBI taxonomy): Eukaryota > Metazoa > Arthropoda > Insecta > Hymenoptera > Halictidae > Lasioglossum > Lasioglossum baleicum. The sequence goes on from NW_027469270.1 coordinate 250,112, forward strand.
CGCATGCGCATCCCACAAAACCTCGCACGTGTTTTTACTCGGCTAGCCTGCGGGATGCATCCTCTCGCACGTGTTTTTGCACGACTAGCTATGCGCATCCCAAAAAACCTGCGCATGCGCATCCCAAAAAACCTGCGCATGCGCATCCCACAAAACCTGCGCATGCGCATCCCACAAAACCTCGCACGTGTTTTTACTCGACTAGCCTGCGGGATGCATCCTCTCGCACGTGTTTTTACTCGACTAGCCTGCGGGATGCATCCTCTCGCACGTGTTTTTGCTCGACTAGCCATGCGCATCCCAAAAAACCTGCGCATGCGCATCCCAAAAAATCTGCGCATGCGCATCCCACAAAACCTGCGCATGCGCATCCCACAAAACCTCGCACGTGTTTGTGCTCGACTAGCCTGCGGGATGCATCCTTTCGCACGTGTTTTTACTCGACTAGCCTGCGGGATGCATCCTCTCGCACGTGTTTTTGCTCGACTAGCCTGCGGGATGCATCCTCTCGCACGTGTTTCTACTCGACTAGCCTGCGGGATTCATCCTCTCGCACGTGTTTTTACTCGACTAGCCTGCGGGATGCATCCTCTCGCACGTGTTTTTACTCGACTAGCCTGCGGGATGCATCCTCTCGCACGTGTTTTTGCTCGACTAGCCATGCGCATCCCAAAAAACCTGCACATGCGCATCCCAAAAAACCTGCGCATGCGCATCCCACAAAACCTGCGCATGCGCATCCCAAAAAACCTCGCACGTGTTTGTGCTCGACTAGCCTGCGGGATGCATCCTCTCGCACGTGTTTTTGCTCGACTAGCCATGCGCATCCCAAAAAACCTGCGCATGCGCATCCCAAAAAACCTGCGCATGCGCATCCCACAAAACCTCGCACGTGTTTTTACTCGACTAGCCTGCGGGATGCATCCTCTCGCACGTGTTTTTACTCGACTAGCCTGCGGGATGCATCCTCTCGCACGTGTTTTTGCTCGACTAGCCATGCGCATCCCAAAAAACCTGCACATGCGCATCCCAAAAAACCTGCGCATGCGCATCCCACAAAACCTGCGCATGCGCATCCCACAAAACCTCGCACGTGTTTGTGCTCGACTAGCCTGCGGGATGCATCCTTTCGCACGTGTGTTTACTCGACTAGCCTGCGGGATGCATCCTCTCGCACGTGTTTTTGCTCTACTAGCCATGCGCATCCCAAAAAACCTGCGCATGCGCATCCCAAAAAATTTGCGCATGCGCATCCCACAAAACCTGCGCATGCGCATCCCACAAAACCTCGCACGTGTTTGTGCTCGACTAGCCTGCGGGATGCATCCTCTCGCACGTGTTTTTGCTCGACTAGCCATGCGCATCCCAAAAAACCTGCGCATGCGCATCCCAAAAAACCTGCGCATGCGCATCCCACAAAACCTCGCACGTGTTTTTACTCGACTAGCCTGCGGGATGCATCCTCTCGCACGTGTTTTTACTCGACTAGCCTGCGGGATGCATCCTCTCGCACGTGTTTTTGCTCGACTAGCCATGCGCATCCCAAAAAACCTGCACATGCGCATCCCAAAAAACCTGCGCATGCGCATCCCACAAAACCTGCGCATGCGCATCCCACAAAACCTCGCACGTGTTTGTGCTCGACTAGCCTGCGGGATGCATCCTTTCGCACGTGTTTTTACTCGACTAGCCTGCGGGATGCATCCTCTCGCACGTGTTTTTGCTCGACTAGCCTGCGGGATGCATCCTCTCGCACGTGTTTTTGCTCGACTAGCCTGCGGGATGCATCCTCTCGCACGTGTTTTTACTCGACTAGCCTGCGGGATGCATCCTCTCGCACGTGTTTTTGCTCGACTAGCCTGCGGGATGCATCCTCTCGCACGTGTTTTTGCTCGACTAGCCATGCGCATCCCAAAAAACCTGCGCATGCGCATCCCAAAAAATCTGCGCATGCGCATCCCACAAAACCTGCGCATCCGCATCCCACAAAACCTCGCACGTGTTTGTGCTCGACTAGCCTGCGGGATGCATCCTTTCGCACGTGTTTTTACTCGACTAGCCTGCGGGATGCATCCTCTCGCACGTGTTTTTGCTCGACTAGCCTGCGGGATGCATCCTCTCGCACGTGTTTTTAGTCGAAAAGCCTGCGGGATGCATCCTCTCGCACGTGTTTTTACTCGACTACCCTGCGGGATGCATCCTCTCGCACGTGTTTTTGCTCGACTAGCCATGCGCATCCCAAAAAACCTGCGCATGCGCATCCCAAAAAACCTGCGCATGCGCATCCCAAGAAACCTGTGCATGCGCATCCCACAAAACCTGCGCATGCGCATCCCACAAAACCTCGCACGTGTTTTTACTCGACTAGCCTGCGGGATGCATCCTCTCGCACGTGTTTTTACTCGACTAGCCTGCGGGATGCATCCTCTCGCACGTGTTTTTGCTCGACTAGCCATGCGTATCCCAAAAAACCTGCGCATGCGCATCCCACAAAACATGCGCATGCGCATCCCACAAAACCTCGCACGTGTTTGTGCTCGACTAGCCTGCGGGATGCATCCTTTCGCACGTGTTTTTACTCGACTAGCCTGCGGGATGCATCCTCTCGCACGTGTTTTTGCTCGACTAGCCTGCGGGATGCATCCTCTCGCACGTGTTTGTGCTCGACTAGCCTGCGGGATGCATCCTCTCGCACGTGTTTTTACTCGACTAGCCTGCGGGATGCATCCTCTCGCACGTGTTTTTACTCGACTACCCTGCGGGATGCATCCTCTCGCACGTGTTTTTACTCGACTAGCCTGCGGGATGCATCCTCTCGCACGTGTTTTTACTCGACTAGCCTGCGGGATGCATCCTCTCGCACGTGTTTTTACTCGACTACCCTGCGGGATGCATCCTCTCGCACGTGTTTTTGCTCGACTAGCCATGCGCATCCCATAAAACCTGCGCATGCGCATCCCACAAAACCTGCGCATGCGCATCCCACAAAACCTGCGCATGCGCATCCCACAAAACCTCGCACGTGTTTTTACTCGACTAGCCTGCGGGATGCATCCTCTCGCACGTGTTTTTACTCGACTAGCCTGCGGGATGCATCCTCTCGCACGTGTTTTTACTCGACTAGCCTGCGGGATGCATCCTCTCGCACGTGTTTTTACTCGACTAGCCTGCAGGATGCATCCTCTCGCACGTGTTTTTACTCGACTAGCCTGCGGGATGCATCCTCTCGCACGTGTTTTTGCTCGACTAGCCATGCGCATCCCAAAAAACCTGCGCATGCGGATCCCAAAAAACCTGCGCATGCGCCTCCCAAAAAACCTGCGCATGCGCATCCCACAAAACCTCGCACGTGTTTTTACTCGACTAGCCTGCGGGATGCATCCTCTCGCACGTGTTTTTGCTCGGCTAGCCTGCGGGATGCATCCTCTCGCACGTGTTTTTGCTCGACTAGCCATGCGTATCCCAAAAAACCTGCGCATGCGCATCCCACAAAACATGCGCATGCGCATCCCACAAAACCTCGCACGTGTTTGTGCTCGACTAGCCTGCGGGATGCATCCTTTCGCACGTGTTTTTACTCGACTAGCCTGCGGGATGCATCCTCTCGCACGTGTTTTTGCTCGACTAGCCTGCGGGATGCATCCTCTCGCACGTGTTTGTGCTCGACTAGCCTGCGGGATGCATCCTCTCGCACGTGTTTTTACTCGACTAGCCTGCGGGATGCATCCTCTCGCACGTGTTTTTACTCGACTACCCTGCGGGATGCATCCTCTCGCACGTGTTTTTGCTCGACTAGCCATTGGCATCCCAAAAAACCTGCGCATGCGCATCCCACAAAACCTCGCACGTGTTTTTACTCGACTAGCCTGCGGGATGCATCCTCTCGCACGCGTTTTTACTCGACTAGCATGCGGGATGCATCCTCTCGCACGTGTTTTTGCTCGACTAGCCATGCGCATCCCAAAAAACCTGCGCATGCGCATCCCACAAAACCTCGCACGTGTTTTTACTCGACTAGCCTGCGGGATGCATCCTCTCGCACGTGTTTTTACTCGACTAGCCTGCGGGATGCATCCTCTCGCACGTGTTTTTACTCGACTAGCCTGCGGGATGCATCCTCTCGCACGTGTTTTTACTTTACTAGCCTGCGGGATGCATCCCCTCGCACGTGTTTTTACTCGACTACCCTGCGGGATGCATCCTCTCGCACGTGTTTTTGCTCGACTAGCCATGCGCATCCCAAAAAACCTGCGCATGCGCATCCCAAAAAACCTGCGCATGCGCATCCCACAAAACCTGCGCATGCGCATCCCACAAAACCACGCACGTGTTTGTGCTCGACTAGCCTGCCGAATGCATCCTTTCGCACGTGTTTTTACTCGACTAGCCTGCGGGATGCATCCTCTCGCACGTGTTTTTACTCGACTACCCTGCGGGATGCATACTCTCGCACGTGTTTTTGCTCGACTAGCCATGCGCATCCCAAAAAACCTGCGCATGCGCATCCCACAAAACCTGCGTATGCGCATCCCACAAAGCCTCGCACGTGTTTTTACTCGACTAGCCTGCGGGTTGCATCCTCTCGCACGTGTTTTTACTCGACTACCCTGCGGGATGTATCCTCTCGCACGTGTTTTTGCTCGACTAGCCATGCGCATCCCATAAAACCTGCGCATGCGCATCCCACAAAACCTGCGCATGCGCATCCCACAAAACATCGCACGTGTTTTTACTCGACTAGCCTGCAGGATGCATCCTCTCGCACGTGTTTTTACTCGACTAGCCTGCGGGATGCATCCTCTCGCACGTGTTTTTACTCGACTACCCTGCGGGATGTATCCTCTCGCACGTGTTTTTGCTCGACTAGCCATGCGCATCCCATAAAACCTGCGCATGCGCATCCCACAAAACCTGCGCATGCGCATCCCACAAAACCTCGCACGTGTTTTTACTCGACTAGCCTGCGGGATGCATCCTCTCGCACGTGTTTTTACTCGACTAGCCTGCGGGATGTATCCTCTCGCACGTGTTTTTGCTCGACCAGCCTGCGGGATGCATCCTCTCGCACGTGTTTTTGCTCGACTAGCCTGCGGGATGCATCCTCTCGCACGTGTTTTTACTCGACTAGCCTGCGGGATTCATCCTCTCGCACGTGTTTTTACTCGACTAGCCTGCGGGATGCATCCTCTCGCACGTGTTTTTGCTCGACTAGCCTGCGGGATGCATCCTCTCGCACGTGTTTTTACTCGACTAGCCTGCGGGATGCATCCTCTCGCACGTGTTTTTACTCGACTAGCCTGCGGGATGCATCCTCTCGCATGTGTTTTTACTCGACTAGCCTGCAGGATGCATCCTCTCGCACGTGTTTTTGCTCGACTAGCCATGCGCATCCCAAAAACCTGCGCATGCGCATCCCACAAAACCTGCGCATGCGCATCCCACAAAACCTCGCACGTGTTTTTACTCGACTAGCCTGCGGGATGCATCCTTTCGCACGTGTTTTTACTCGACTAGCCTGCGGTATGCATCCTCTCGCACGTGTTTTTGCTCGACTAGCCTGCGGGATGCAACCTCTCGCACGTGTTTTTGCTCGACTAGCCTGCGGGATGCATCCTCTCGCACGTGTATTTGCTCGACTAGCCTGCGGGATGCATCCTCTCGCACGTGTTTTTGCTCGACTAGGCATGCGCATCCCAAAAAACCTGCGCATGCGCATCCCAAAAAACCTGCGCATGCGCATCCAAAAAACCTGCGCATGCGCATCCCACAAAACCTGCGCATGCGCATCCAACAAAACCTCGCACGTGTTTTTACTCGACTAGCCTGCGGGATGCATCCTCTCGCACGTGTTTTTACTCGACTAGCCTGCGGGATGCATCCTCTCGGACGTGTTTCTACTCGACTAGCCTGCGGGATGCATCCTCTCGCACGTGTTTTTACTCGACTAGCCTGCGGGATGCATCGTCTCGCACGTGTTTTTACCCGACTAGCCTGCGGGATGCATCCTCTCGCACGTGTTTTTGCTCGACTAGCCATGCGCATCCCAAAAAACCTGCGCATGCGCATCCCAAAAAATCTGCGAATGCGCATCCCACAAAACCTGCGCATGCGCATCCCACAAAACCTCGCACGTGTTTGTGCTCGACTAGCCTGCGGGATGCATCCTTTCGCACGTGTTTTTACTCGACTAGCCTGCGGGATGCATCCTCTCGCACGTGTTTTTGATGGACTAGCCTGCGGGATGCATCCTCTCGCACATGTTTGTGCTCGGCTAGCCTGCGGGATGCATCCTTTCGCACGTGTTTTTACTCGACTAGCCTGCGGGATGCATCCTCTCGCACGTGTTTTTGCTCGACTAGCCTGCGGGATGCATCCTCTCGCACGTGTTTTTGCTCTACTAGCCATGCGCATCCCAAAAAACCTGCGCATGCGCATCCCAAAAAATTTGCGCATGCGCATCCCACAAAACCTGCGCATGCGCATCCCACAAAACCTGGCACGTGTTTGTGCTCGACTAGCCTGCGGGATGCATCCTTTCGCACGTGTTTTTACTCGACTAGCCTGCGGGATGCATCCTCTCGCACGTGTTTTTGCTCGACTAGCCTGCGGGATGCATCCTCTCGCACGTGTTTTTGCTCTACTAGCCATGCGCATCCCAAAAAACCTGCGCATGCGCATCCCAAAAAACCTGCGCATGCGCATCCCACAAAACCTGCGCATGCGCATCCCACAAAACCTCGCACGTGTTTTTACTCGGCTAGCCTGCGGGATGCATCCTCTCGCACGTGTTTTTGCACGACTAGCCATGCGCATCCCAAAAAACCTGCGCATGCGCATCCCAAAAAACCTCGCACGTGATTTTACTCGACTAGCCTGCGGGATGCATCCTCTCGCACGTGTTTTTACTCGACTAGCCTGCGGGATGCATCCTCTCGCACGTGTTTTTGCTCGACTAGCCATGCGCATCCCAAAAAACCTGCGCATGCGCATCCCAAAAAATCTGCGCATGCGCATCCCACAAAACCTGCGCATGCGCATCCCACAAAACCTCGCACGTGTTTGTGCTCGACTAGCCTGCGGGATGCATCCTTTCGCACGTGTTTTTACTCGACTAGCCTGCGGGATGCATCCTCTCGCACGTGTTTTTGCTCTACTAGCCATGCGCATCCCAAAAAACCTGCGCATGCGCATCCCAAAAAATTTGCGCATGCGCATCCCACAAAACCTGCGCATGCGCATCCCACAAAACCTCGCACGTGTTTGTGCTCGACTAGCCTGCGGGATGCATCCTCTCGCACGTGTTTTTGCTCGACTAGCCATGCGCATCCCAAAAAACCTGCGCATGCGCATCCCACAAAACCTCGCACGTGTTTTTACTCGACTAGCCTGCGGGATGCATCCTCTCGCACGTGTTTTTACTCGACTAGTCTGCGGGATGCATCCTCTCGCACGTGTTTTTGCTCGACTAGCCATGCGCATCCCAAAAAACCTGCACATGCGCATCCCAAAAAACCTGCGCATGCGCATCCCACAAAACCTGCGCATGCGCATCCCACAAAACCTCGCACGTGTTTGTGCTCGACTAGCCTGCGGGATGCATCCTTTCGCACGTGTTTTTACTCGACTAGCCTGCGGGATGCATCCTCTCGCACGTGTTTTTGCTCGACTAGCCTGCGGGATGCATCCTCTCGCACATGTTTGTGCTCGGCTAGCCTGCGGGATGCATCCTTTCGCACGTGTTTTTACTCGACTAGCCTGCGGGATGCATCCTCTCGCACGTGTTTTTGCTCGACTAGCTGCGGGATGCATCCTCTCGCACGTGTTTATGCTCTACTAGCCATGCGCATCCCAAAAAACTTGCGCATGCGCATCCCAAAAATTTGCGCATGCGCATCCCACAAAACCTGCGCATGCGCATCCCACAAAACCTGGCACGTGTTTGTGCTCGACTAGCCTGCGGGATGCATCCTTTCGCACGTGTTTTTACTCGACTAGCCTGCGGGATGCATCCTCTCGCACGTGTTTTTGCTCGACTAGCCTGCGGGATGCATCCTCTCGCACGTGTTTATGCTCTACTAGCCATGCGCATCCCAAAAAACTTGCGCATGCGCATCCCAAAAAACCTGCGCATGCGCATCCCAAAAAACCTGCGCATGCGCATCCCACAAAACCTGCGCATGCGCATCCCACAAAACCTGCGCATGCGCATCCCACAAAACCTCGCACGTGTTTTTACTCGGCTAGCCTGCGGGATGCATCCTCTCGCACGTGTTTTTGCACGACTAGCTATGCGCATCCCAAAAAACCTGCGCATGCGCATCCAAAAAACCTGCGCATGCGCATCCCACAAAACCTGCGCATGCGCATCCCACAAAACCTCGCACGTGTTTTTACTCGACTAGCCTGCGGGATGCATCCTCTCGCACGTGTTTTTACTCGACTAGCCTGCGGGATGCATCCTCTCGCACGTGTTTTTGCTCGACTAGCCATGCGCATCCCAAAAAACCTGCGCATGCGCATCCCAAAAAATCTGCGCATGCGCATCCCACAAAACCTGCGCATGCGCATCCCACAAAACCTCGCACGTGTTTGTGCTCGACTAGCCTGCGGGATGCATCCTTTCGCACGTGTTTTTACTCGACTAGCCTGCGGGATGCATCCTCTCGCACGTGTTTTTGCTCGACTAGCCTGCGGGAGCATCCTCTCGCACGTGTTTCTACTCGACTAGCCTGCGGGATTCATCCTCTCGCACGTGTTTTTGCTCGACTAGCCATGCGCATCCCAAAAAACCTGCGCATGCGCATCCCACAAAACCTCGCACGTGTTTTTACTCGACTAGCCTGCGGGATGCATCCTCTCGCACGTGTTTTTGCTCGACTAGCCATGCGCATCCCAAAAAACCTGCACATGCGCATCCCAAAAAACCTGCGCATGCGCATCCCACAAAACCTGCGCATGCGCATCCCACAAAACCTCGCACGTGTTTGTGCTCGACTAGCCTGCGGGATGCATCCTTTCGCACGTGTTTTTACTCGACTAGCCTGCGGGATGCATCCTCTCGCACGTGTTTTTGCTCGACTAGCCTGCGGGATGCATCCTCTCGCACGTGTTTTGCTCTACTAGCCATGCGCATCCCAAAAAACCTGCGCATGCGCATCCCAAAAAATTTGCGCATGCGCATCCCACAAAACCTGCGCATGCGCATCCCACAAAACCTCGCACGTGTTTGTGCTCGACTAGCCTGCGGGATGCATCCTTTCGCACGTGTTTTTACTCGACTAGCCTGCGGGATGCATCCTCTCGCACGTGTTTTTTGCTCGACTAGCCTGCGGGATGCATACTCTCGCACGTGTTTTTGCTCGACTAGGCATGCGCATCCCAAAAAACCTGCGCATGCGCATCCCAAAAAACCTGCGCATGCGCATCCCACAAAACCTGCGCATGCGCATCCCACAAAACCTCGCACGTGTTTGTGCTCGACTAGCCTGCGGGATGCATCCTTTCGCACGTGTTTTTACTCGACTAGCCTGCGGGATGCATCCTCTCGCACGTGTTTTTGCTCGACTAGCTGCGGGATGCATCCTCTCGCACGTGTTTTTGCTCTACTAGCCATGCGCATCCCAAAAAACCTGCGCATGCGCATCCCAAAAAATTTGCGCATGCGCATCCCACAAAACCTGCGCATGCGCATCCCACAAAACCTCGCACGTGTTTGTGCTCGACCAGCCTGCGGGATGCATCCTTTCGCACGTGTTTTTACTCGACTAGCCTGCGGGATGCATCCTCTCGCACGTGTTTTTGCTCGACTAGCCTGCGGGATGCATACTCTCGCACGTGTTTTTGCTCGACTAGGCATGCGCATCCCAAAAAACCTGCGCATGCGCATCCCAAAAAACCTGCGCATGCGCATCCCACAAAACCTGCGCATGCGCATCCTACAAAACCTCGCACGTGTTTTTACTCGACTAGCCTGCGGGATGCATCCTCTCGCACGTGTTTTTACTCGACTAGCCTGCGGGATGCATCCTCTCGCACGTGTTTTTACTCGACTAGCCTGCGGATGCATCGTCTCGCACGTGTTTTTACTCGACCAGCCTGCGGATGCATCCTCTCGCACGTGTTTTTGCTCGACTAGCCATGCGCATCCAAAAAACCTGCGCATGCGCATCCCAAAAAATCTGCGCATGCGCATCCCACAAAACCTCGCACGTGTTTTTACTCGACTAGCCTGCGGGATGCATCCTCTAGCACGTGTTTTTACTCGACTAGCCTGCGGGATGCATCATCTCGCACATGTTTTTGCTCGACTAGCCTGCGGGATGCATCCTCTCGCACGTGTTTTTGCTCGACTAGCCATGCGCATCCCAAAAAACCTGCGCATGCGCATCCAAAAAAACCTGCGCATGCGCATCCCAAAAAACCTGCGCATGCGCATCCCAAAAAACCTGCGCATGCGCATCCCAAAAAACCTGCGCATGCGCATCCCACAAAACCTCGCACGTGTTTTTACTCGACTAGCCTGCGGGATGCATCCTCTCGCACGTGTTTTTGCTCGACTAGCCTGCGGGATGCATCATCTCGCACGTGTTTTTGCTCGACTAGCCTGCGGGATGCATCCTCTCGCACGTGTTTTTGCTCGACTAGGCATGCGCATCCCGAAAATCCTGCGCATGCGCATCCCAAAAAACCTGCGCATGCGCATCCCACAAAACCTGCGCATGCGCATCCCACAAAACCTCGCACGTGTTTTTACTCGACTAGCCTGCGGGATGCATCCTCTAGCACGTGTTTTTACTCGACTAGCCTGCGGGATGCATCGTCTCGCACGTGTTTTTACTCGACTAGCCTGCGGGATGCATCCTCTCGCACGTGTTTTTGCTCGACTAGCCATGCGCATCCCAAAAAATCTGCGCATGCGCATCCCACAAAACCTCGCACGTGTTTGTGCTCGACTAGCCTGCGGGATGCATCCTTTCGCACGTGTTTTACTCGACTAGCCTGCGGGATGCATCCTCTCGCACGTGTTTTTGCTCTACTAGCCATGCGCATCCAAAAAAACCTGCGCATGCGCATCCCAAAAAATTTGCGCATGCGCATCCCACAAAACCTGCGCATGCGCATCCCACAAAACCTCGCACGTGTTTGTGCTCGACTAGCCTGCGGGATGCATCCTCTCGCACGTGTTTTGCTCGACTAGCCATGCGCATCCCAAAAAACCTGCGCATGCGCATCCCAAAAAACCTGCGCATGCGCATCCACAAAACCTCGCACGTGTTTTTACTCGACTAGCCTGCGGGATGCATCCTCTCGCACGTGTTTTTACTCGACTAGCCTGCGGGATGCATCCTCTCGCACGTGTTTTTGCTCGACTAGCCATGCGCATCCCAAAAAACCTGCACATGCGCATCCCAAAAAAACCTGCGCATGCGCATCCCACAAAACCTGCGCATGCGCATCCCACAAAACCTCGCACGTGTTTGTGCTCGACTAGCCTGCGGGATGCATCCTTTCGCACGTGTTTTTACTCGACTAGCCTGCGGGATGCATCCTCTCGCACGTGTTTTTGCTCGACTAGCCTGCGGGATGCATCCTCTCGCACGTGTTTTTGCTCTACTAGCCATGCGCATCCCAAAAAACCTGCGCATGCGCATCCCAAAAAATTTGCGCATGCGCATCCCACAAAACCTGCGCATGCGCATCCTACAAAACCTCGCACGTGTTTTTTACTCGACTAGCCTGCGGGATGCATCCTCTCGCACGTGTTTTTACTCGACTAGCCTGCGGGATGCATCCTCTCGCACGTGTTTCTACTCGACTAGCCTGCGGGATGCATCCTCTCGCACGTGTTTTTACTCGACTAGCCTGCGGGATGCATCGTCTCGCACGTGTTTTTACTCGACTAGCCTGCGGGATGCATCCTCTCGCACGTGTTTTTGCTCGACTAGCCATGCGCATCCCAAAAACCTGCGCATGCGCATCCCAAAAAATCTGCGAATGCGCATCCCACAAAACCTGCGCATGCGCATCCCACAAAACCTCGCACGTGTTTGTGCTCGACTAGCCTGCGGGATGCATCCTTTCGCACGTGTTTTTACTCGACTAGCCTGCGGGATGCATCCTCTCGCACGTGTTTTTGCTCGACTAGCCTGCGGGATGCATCCTCTCGCACATGTTTGTGCTCGGCTAGCCTGCGGGATGCATCCTTTCGCACGTGTTTTTACTCGACTAGCCTGCGGGATGCATCCTCTCGCACGTGTTTTTGCTCGACTAGCCTGCGGGATGCATCCTCTCGCACGTGTTTTTGCTCTACTAGCCATGCGCATCCCAAAAAACTTGCGCATGCGCATCCCAAAAAATTTGCGCATGCGCATCCCACAAAACCTGCGCATGCGCATCCCACAAAACCTGGCACGTGTTTGTGCTCGACTAGCCTGCGGGATGCATCCTTTCGCACGTGTTTTTACTCGACTAGCCTGCGGGATGCATCCTCTCGCACGTGTTTTTGCTCGACTAGCCTGCGGGATGCATCCTCTCGCACGTGTTTTTGCTCTACTAGCCATGCGCATCCCAAAAAACCTGCGCATGCGCATCCCAAAAAACCTGCGCATGCGCATCCCACAAAACCTGCGCATGCGCATCCCACAAAACCTCGCACGTGTTTTTACTCGGCTAGCCTGCGGGATGCATCCTCTCGCACGTGTTTTTGCTCGACTAGCCTGCGGGATGCATCCTCTCGCACGTGTTTTTGC